>NW_027175316.1:300000-456326 GCF_028021215.1 Eschrichtius robustus
TAGTTTGAGGGTTAGGGCTCGGTTTAGGGTACGGTTTAGGATTAGGGTACGTGTTAGGGTTAGGGTACGCGTTAGGGTTAGGGTAGTTATTAAACCTATCCCACTCTCTAGATACCCCTTAGCACGTCAAGGAATATTATTTGGGGGTCCAGCCATGGAGAAGAGTTTAGACACTAGGAGAAGATAAGGAACACACCCATTATCAAGAAATCACATTAGGATTCTCTTTTTAACCTGTTCCTTAAAACACTAGTGCTTAGGAAATCTATTGGAGGCAGAAGCAGTCAAGGGTAGCTTAGGGTTAGGGTTAGGGTTAGGGTTAGGGTTAGTGTTAGGGTACGGGTTAGGTTACGGGTTCGGGTACGGCGTAGCGTATGGGTTAGGGTTAGGGTTAGGGTTAGTTTGAGGGTTAGGGCTCGGTTTAGGGTACGGGTTAGGATTAGGGTACGTGTTAGGGTTAGGGTAGGGGTTAGGGTTAGGGTACGCGTTAGGGTTAGGGTAGTTATTAAACCTATCCCACTCTCTAGATACCCCGTAGCACGTCAAGGAATATTATTTGGGTGTCCAGCCATGGAGAAGAGTTTAGACACTAGGAGAAGATAAGGAACACACCCATTATCAAGAAATCACATTAGGATTCTCTTTTTAACCTGTTCCTTAAAACACTAGTGCTTAGGAAATCTATTGGAGGCAGAAGCAGTCAAGGGTAGCTTAGGGTTAGGGTTAGGGTTATTGTTAGGGTAAGGCTTAGGGTACGGGTTCGGGTACGGTATAGGGTATGGGTTAGGGTTAGGGTTAGGGTTAGTTTGAGGGTTAGGGCTCGGTTTAGGGTACGGGTTAGAATTAGGGTACGTGTTAGGTTTAGGGTAGGGGTTAGGGTTAGGGTACGCGTTAGGGTTAGGGTAGTTATTAAACCTATCCCACTCCCTAGATACCCCTTAGCACGTCAAGGAATATTATTTGGGTGTCCAGCCATGGAGAAGAGTTTAGACACTAGGAGAAGATAAGGAACACACCCATTATCAAGAAATCACATTAGGATTCTCTTTTTAACCTGTTCCTTAAAACACTAGTGCTTAGGAAATCTATTGGAGGCAGAAGCAGTCAAGGGTAGCTTAGGGTTAGGGTTAGGGTTAGGGTACGGCTTAGGGTACGGCTTAGGGTACGGGTTCGGGTACGGGTTCGGGTACGGCGTAGGGTATGGGTTAGGGTTAGGGTTAGGGATAGTTTGAGGATTAGGGCTCGGTTTCGGTTACGGGTTAGGATTAGGGTACGTGTTAGGGTTAGGTTAGCGGTTAGGGTTAGGGTAAGCGTTAGGGTTAGTGTAGTTATTAAACCTATCCCACTCTCTAGATACCCCTTAGCACGTCAAGGAATATTATTTGGGTGTCCAGCCATGGAGAAGAGTTTAGACACTAGGAGAAGATAAGGAACACACCCATTATCCTGAAATCACATTAGGATTCTCTTTTTAACCTGTTCCTTAATACACTAGTGCTTAGGAAATCTATTGGAGGCAGAAGCAGTCAAGGGTAGCTTAGGGTTAGGGTTAGGGTTAGGGTTAGGGTACGGCTTAGGGTACGGGTTCGGTTACGGGTTCGGGTACGGCGTAGGGTATGGTTTAGGTTTAGGGTTAGGGTTAGTTTGAGGGTTAGGGCTCGGTTTAGGGTACGGGTTAGGATTAGTGTACGTGTTAGGGTTAGGGTAGAGGTTAGGGTTAGGTTACGCGTTAGGGTTAGGGTAGTTATTAAACGTATCCCACTCTCTAGATACCCCTTAGCACGTCAAGGAATATTATTTGGGGGTCCAGCCATGGAGAAGAGTTTAGACACTAGGAGAAGATAAGGAACACACCCATTATCAAGAAATCACATTAGGATTCTCTTTTTAACCTGTTCCTTAAAACACTAGTGCTTAGGAAATCTATTGGAGGCAGAAGCAGTCAAGGGTAGCTTAGGGTTAGGGTTAGGGTTAGGGTTAGGGTAAGGCTTAGGGTACGGGTTCGGGTACGGCGTAGGGTATGGGTTAGGGTTAGGGTTAGGGTTAGTTTGAGGGTTAGGGCTCGGTTTAGGGTACGGTTTAGGATTAGGGTACGTGTTAGGGTTAGGGTACGCGTTAGGGTTAGGGTAGTTATTAAACCTATCCCACTCTCTAGATACCCCTTAGCACGTCAAGGAATATTATTTGGGGGTCCAGCCATGGAGAAGAGTTTAGACACTAGGAGAAGATAAGGAACACACCCATTATCAAGAAATCACATTAGGATTCTCTTTTTAACCTGTTCCTTAAAACACTAGTGCTTAGGAAATCTATTGGAGGCAGAAGCAGTCAAGGGTAGCTTAGGGTTAGGGTTAGGGTTAGGGTTAGTGTTAGGGTACGGGTTAGGTTACGGGTTCGGGTACGGCGTAGGGTATGGGTTAGGGTTAGTGTTAGGGTTAGTTTGAGGGTTAGGGCTCGGTTTAGGGTACGGGTTAGGATTAGGGTACGTGTTAGGGTTAGGGTAGGGGTTAGGGTTAGGGTACGCGTTAGGGTTAGGGTAGTTATTAAACCTATCCCACTCTCTAGATACCCCTTAGCACGTCAAGGAATATTATTTGGGTGTCCAGCCATGGAGAAGAGTTTAGACACTAGGAGAAGATAAGGAACACACCCATTATCAAGAAATCACATTAGGATTCTCTTTTTAACCTGTTCCTTAAAACACTAGTGCTTAGGAAATCTATTGGAGGCAGAAGCAGTCAAGGGTAGCTTAGGGTTAGGGTTAGGGTTATTGTTAGGGTAAGGCTTAGGGTACGGGTTCGGGTACGGCATAGGGTATGGGTTAGGGTTAGGGTTAGTTTGAGGGTTAGGGCTCGGTTTAGGGTACGGGTTAGAATTAGGGTACGTGTTAGGGTTAGGGTAGGGATTAGGGTTAGGGTACGCGTTAGGGTTAGGGTAGTTATTAAACCTATCCCACTCCCTAGATACCCCTTAGCACGTCAAGGAATATTATTTGGGTGTCCAGCCATGGAGAAGAGTTTAGACACTAGGAGAAGATAAGGAACACACCCATTATCAAGAAATCACATTAGGATTCTCTTTTTAACCTGTTCCTTAAAACACTAGTGCTTAGGAAATCTATTGGAGGCAGAAGCAGTCAAGGGTAGCTTAGGGTTAGGGTTAGGGTTAGGGTACGGCTTAGGGTACGGCTTAGGGTACGGGTTCGCGTACGGCGTAGGGTATGGGTTAGGGTTAGGGTTAGGGATAGTTTGAGGATTAGGGCTCGGTTTCGGTTACGGGTTAGGATTAGGGTACGTGTTAGGGTTAGGTTAGGGGTTAGGGTTAGGGTACGCGTTAGGGTTAGTGTAGTTATTAAACCTATCCCACTCTCTAGATACCCCTTAGCACGTCAAGGAATATTATTTGGGTGTCTAGCCATGGAGAAGAGTTTAGACACTAGGAGAAGATAAGGAACACACCCATTATCAAGAAATCACATTAGGATTCTCTTTTTAACCTGTTCCTTAAAACACTAGTGCTTAGGAAATCTATTGGAGGCAGAAGCAGTCAAGGGTAGCTTAGGGTTAGGGTTAGGGTTAGGGTTAGGGTTAGTGTTAGGGTAGGGGTTCGGGTACAGGTTCGGGTACGGCGTAGGGTATGGGTTAGGGTTAGGGTTAGGGTTAGTTTGAGGGTTAGGGCTCGGTTTAGGGTACGGGTTAGGATTAGGGTACGTGTTAGGGTTAGGGTAGGCGTTAGGGTTAGGGTACGCGTTAGGGTTAGGGTAGTTATTAAACCTATCCCACTCTCTAGATACCCCTTAGCACGTCAAGGAATATTATTTGGGTGTCCAGCCATGGAGAAGAGTTTAGACACTAGGAGAAGATAAGGAACACACCCATTATCAAGAAATCACATTAGGATTCTCTTTTTAACCTGTTACTTAAAACACTAGTGCTTAGGAAATCTATTGGAGGCAGAAGCAGTCAAGGGTAGCTTAGGGTTAGTGTTAGGGTTAGGGTTAGGGTTAGGGTACGGCTTAGGGTACGGGTTCGGGTACGGGTTCGTGTACGGCGTAGGGTATGGGTTAGTGTTAGGGTTAGGTTTAGTTTGAAGGTTAGGGCTCAGTTTAGGGTACGTGTTAGGATTAGGGTTCGTGTTAGGGTTAGGCTAGGGGTTAGGGTTAGTGTACGCGTTAGGGTTAGGGTAGTTATTAAACCTATCCCACTCTCTACATACCCCTTAGCACGTCAAGGAATATTATTTGGGCGTCCAGCCATGGAGAAGAGTTTAGACACTAGGAGAAGATAAGGAACACACCCATTATTCTGAAATCACATTAGGATTCTCTTTTTAACCTGTTCCTTAATACACTAGTGCTTAGGAAATCTATTGGAGGCAGAAGCAGTCAAGGGTAGCTTAGGGTTAGGGTTAGGGTTAGGGTTAGGGTTAGGGTACGGCTTAGGGTACGGGTTCGGGTACGGGTTCGTGTACGGTGTAGGGTATGGGTTAGGGTTAGGGTTAGGGTTAGTTTGAAGGTTAGGGCTCGGTTTAGGGTACGGGTTAGGGTTAGGGTTCGTGTTAGGGTTAGGGTAGGGGTTAGGGTTAGGGTACGCGTTAGGGTTAGGGTAGTTATTAAACCTATCCCACTCTGTAGATACCCCTTAGCACGTCAAGGAATATTATTTGGGGGTCCAGCAATGGAGAAGAGCTTAGACACTAGGAGAAGATAAGGAACACACCCATTATCCTGAAATCACATTAGAATTCTATTTTTACCCTGTTCCTTAAAACACTAGTGCTTAGGAAATCTATTGGAGGCAGAAGCAGTCAAGGGTAGCTTAGGGTTAGGGTTTGGGTTAGGGTTAGGGTTAGCTTTAGGGTACCACTTAGGGTACGGGTTCGGGTACGGCGTAGGGTATGGGTTAGGGTTAGGGTTAGGGTTAATTTGAGGGTTAGAGCTCGGTTTAGGGTACGGGTTAGGATTAGGGTACGTGTTAGGGTTAGGGTACGCGTTAGGGTTAGGGTAGTTATTAAACCTATCCCACTCTCTAGATACCCCTTAGCACGTCAAGGAATATTATTTGGGGGTCCAGCCATGGAGAAGAGTTTAGACACTAGGAGAAGATAAGGAACACACCCATTATCAAGAAATCACATTAGGATTCTCTTTTAAACCTGTTCCTTAAAACACTAGTGCTTAGGAAATCTATTGGAGGCAGAAGCAGTCAAGGGTAGCTTAGGGTTAGGGTTAGGGTTAGGGTTAGTGTTAGGGTACGGGTTCGGGTACGGGTTCGGGTACGGCGTAGGGTATGGGTTAGGGTTAGGGTTAGGGTTAGTTTGAGGGTTAGGGCTCGGTTTAGGGTACGGTTTAGGATTAGGGTACGTGTTAGGGTTAGGGTACGCGTTAGGGTTAGGGTAGTTATTAAACCTATCCCACTCTCTAGATACCCCTTAGCACGTCAAGGAATATTATTTGGGGGTCCAGCCATGGAGAAGAGTTTAGACACTAGGAGAGGATAAGGAACACACCCATTATCCTGAAATCACAATAGGATTCTCTTTTTAACCTGTTCCTTAATACACTAGTGCTTAGGAAATCTATTGGAGGCAGAAGCAGTCAAGGGTAGCTTAGGGTTAGGGTTAGGGTTAGGGTACGGCTTAGGGTACGGGTTCGGGTACGGGTTCGGGTACGGCGTAGGGTATGGGTTAGGGTTAGGGTTAGGGTTAGTTTGAGGGTTAGGGCTCGGTTTAGGGTACGGGTTAGGATTAGGGTACGTGTTAGGGTTAGGGTAGGGGTTAGGGTTAGGGTACGCGTTAGGGTTAGGGTAGTTATTAAACCTATCCCACTCTCTAGATACCCCTTAGCACGTCAAGGAATATTATTTGGGTCTCCAGCCATGGAGAAGAGTTTAGACACTAGGAGAAGATAAGGAACACACCCATTATCAAGAAATCACATTAGGATTCTCTTTTTAACCTGTTCCTTAAAACACTAGTGCTTAGGAAATCTATTGGAGGCAGAAGCAGTCAAGGGTAGCTTAGGGTTAGGGTTAGGGTTATTGTTAGGGTAAGGCTTAGGGTACGGGTTCGGGTACGGCATAGGGTATGGGTTAGGGTTAGGGTTAGGGTTAGTTTGAGGGTTAGGGCTCGGTTTAGGGAACGGTTTAGAATTAGGGTACGTGTTAGGGTTAGGGTAGGGGTTAGGGTTAGGGTACGCGTTAGGGTTAGGGTAGTTATTAAACCTATCCCACTCCCTAGATACCCCTTAGCACGTCAAGGAATATTATTTGGGGGTCCAGCCATGGAGAAGAGTTTAGACACTAGGAGAAGATAAGGAACACACCCATTATCAAGAAATCACATTAGGATTCTCTTTTTAACCTGTTCCTTAAAACACTAGTGCTTAGGAAATCTATTGGAGGCAGAAGCAGTCAAGGGTAGCTTAGGGTTAGGGTTAGGGTTAGGGTACGGCTTAGGGTACGGCTTAGGGTACGGGTTCGTGTACGGGTTCGGGTACGGCGTAGGGTATGGGTTAGGGTTAGGGTTAGGGATAGTTTGAGGATTAGGGCTCGGTTTAGGTTACGGGTTAGGATTAGGGTACGTGTTAGGGTTAGGTTAGGGGTTAGGGTTAGGGTACGCGTTAGGGTTAGTGTAGTTATTAAACCTATCCCACTCTCTAGATACCCCTTAGCACGTCAAGGAATATTATTTGGGTGTCCAGCCATGGAGAAGAGTTTAGACACTAGGAGAAGATAAGGAACACACCCATTATCAAGAAATCACATTAGGATTCTCTTTTTAACCTGTTCCTTAAAACACTAGTGCTTAGGAAATCTATTGGAGGCAGAAGCAGTCAAGGGTAGCTTAGGGTTAGGGTTAGGGTTAGGGTTAGGGTTAGGGTTAGTGTTAGGGTACGGGTTCGGGTACGGGTTCGGGTACGGCGTAGGGTATGGGTTAGGGTTAGGGTTAGGGTTAGTTTGAGGGTTAGGGCTCGGTTTAGGTTACGGGTTAGGATTAGGGTACGTGTTAGGGTTAGGGTAGGGGTTAGGGTTAGGGTACGCGTTAGGGTTAGGGTAGTTATTAAACCTATCCCACTCTCTAGATACCCCTTAGCACGTCAAGGAATATTATTTGGGTGTCCAGCCATGGAGAAGAGTTTAGACACTAGGAGAAGATAAGGAACACACCCATTATCAAGAAATCACATTAGGATTCTCTTTTTAACCTGTTCCTTAAAACACTAGTGCTTAGGAAATCTATTGGAGGCAGAAGCAGTCAAGGGTAGCTTAGGGTTAGTGTTAGGGTTAGGGTTAGGGTTAGGGTACGGCTTAGGGTACGGGTTCGGGTACGGGTTCGTGTACGGCGTAGGGTATGGGTTAGGGTTAGGGTTAGGGTTAGTTTGAAGGTTAGGGCTCAGTTTAGGGTACGTGTTAGGATTAGGGTTCGTGTTAGGGTTAGGGTAGGGGTTAGGGTTAGGGTACGCGTTAGGGTTAGGGTAGTTATTAAACCTATCCCACTCTCTACATACCCCTTAGCACGTCAAGGAATATTATTTGAGCGTCCAGCCATGGAGAAGAGTTTAGACACTAGGAGAAGATAAGGAACACACCCATTATTCTGAAATCACATTAGGATTCTCTTTTTAACCTGTTCCTTAATACACTAGTGCTTAGAAAATCTATTGGAGGCAGAAGCAGTCAAGGGTAGCTTAGGGTTAGGGTTAGGGTTAGGGTTAGGGTTAGGGTTAGGGTACGGCTTAGGGTACGGGTTCGGGTACGGGTTCGTGTACGGTGTAGGGTTAGGGTTAGGGTTAGGGTTATCTTTAGGGTACCGCTTAGGGTACGGGTTCGGGTACGGCGTAGGGTATGGGTTAGGGTTAGGGTTAGGGTTAATTTGAGGGTTAGGGCTCGGTTTAGGGTACGGGTTAGGATTAGGGTACGTGTTAGGGTTAGGGTACGCGTTAGGGTTAGGGTAGTTATTAAACCTATCCCACTCTCTAGATACCCCTTAGCACGTCAAGGAATATTATTTGGGGGTCCAGCCATGGAGAAGAGTTTAGACACTAGGAGAAGATAAGGAACACACCCATTATCAAGAAATCACATTAGGATTCTCTTTTTAACCTGTTCCTTAAAACACTAGTGCTTAGGAAATCTATTGGAGGCAGAAGCAGTCAAGGGTAGCTTAGGGTTAGGGTTAGGGTTAGGGTTAGGGTTAGTGTTAGGGTACGGGTTCGGGTACGGGTTCGTGTACGGCGTAGGGTATGGGTTAGGGTTAGGGTTAGGGTTAGTTTGAAGGTTAGGGCTCAGTTTAGGGTACGTGTTAGGATTAGGGTTCGTGTTAGGGTTAGGGTAGGGGTTAGGGTTAGGGTACACGTTAGGGTTAGGGTAGTTATTAAACCTATCCCACTCTCTAGATACCCCTTAGCACGTCAAGGAATATTATTTGGGGATCCAGCCATGGAGAAGAGTTTAGACACTAGGAGAAGATAAGGAACACACCCATTATCCTGAAATCACATTAGGATTCTCTTTTTAACCTGTTCCTTAAAACACTAGTGCTTAGGAAATCTATTGGAGGCAGAAGCAGTCAAGGGTAGCTTAGGGTTAGGGTTAGGGTTATTGTTAGGGTAAGGCTTAGGGTACGGGTTCGGGTACGGCGTAGGGTATGGGTTAGGGATAGGGTTAGGGTTAGTTTGAGGGTTAGGGCTCCGTTTAGGGTACGGTTTAGGATTAGGGTACGTGTTAGGGTTAGGGTACGCGTTAGGGTTAGGGTAGTTATTAAACCTATCCCACTCTCTAGATACCCCTTAGCACGTCAAGGAATATTATTTGGGGGTCCAGCCATGGAGAAGAGTTTAGACACTAGGAGAAGATAAGGAACACACCCATTATCCTGAAATCACAATAGGATTCTCTTTTTAACCTGTTCCTAAATACACTAGTGCTTAGGAAATCTATTGGAGGCAGAAGCAATCAAGGGTAGCTTAGGGTACGGGTTAGGATTAGTGTACGTGTTAGGGTTAGGGTAGAGGTTAGGGTTAGGGTACGCGTTAGGGTTAGGGTAGTTTTTAAACCTATCCCACTCTCTAGATACCCCTTAGCACGTCAAGGAATATTATTTGGGGGTCCAGCCATGGAGAAGTGTTTAGACACTAGGAGAAGATAAGGAACACACCCATTATCCTGAAATCACAATAGGATTCTCTTTTTAACCTGTTCCTTAATACACTAGTGCTTAGGAAATCTATTGGAGGCAGAAGCAGTCAAGGGTAGCTTAGGGTTAGGGTTAGGGTTAGGGTACGGCTTAGGGTACGGGTTCGGGTACGGGTTCGGGTACGGCGTAGGGTATGGGTTAGGGTTAGGGTTAGGGATAGTTTGAGGGTTAGTGCTCGGTTTAGGGTACGGATTAGGATTAGGGTACATGTTAGGGTTAGGTTAGGGGTTAGGGTTAGGGTACGCGTTAGGGTTAGGGTAGTTATTAAACCTATCCCACTCTCTAGATACCCCTTAGCACGTCAAGGAATATTATTTGGGTGTCCAGCCATGGAGAAGAGTTTAGACACTAGGAGAAGATAAGGAACACACCCATTATCCTGAAATCACATTAGGATTCTCTTTTTAACCTGTTCCTTAAAACACTAGTGCTTAGGAAATCTATTGGAGGCAGAAGCAGTCAAGGGTAGCTTAGGGTTAGGGTTAGGGTTAGGGTTAGGGTTAGGGTTAGCTTTAGGGTACCGCTTAGGGTACGGGTTCGGGTACGGCGTAGGGTATGGGTTAGGGTTAAGGTTAGGGTTAATTTGAGGGTTAGGGCTCGGTTTAGGGTACGGGTTAGGATTAGGGTACGTGTTAGGGTTAGGGTACGCGTTAGGGTTTGGGTAGTTATTAAACCTATCCCACTCTCTAGATACCCCTTGGCACGTCATGGAATATTATTTGGGGGTCCAGCCATGGAGAAGAGTTTAGACACTAGGAGAAGATAAGGAACACACCCATTATCAAGAAATCACATTAGGATTCTCTTTTTAACCTGTTCCTTAAAACACTAGTGCTTAGGAAATCTATTGGAGGCAGAAGCAGTCAAGGGTAGCTTAGGGTTAGTGTTAGGGTTAGGGTTAGGGTTAGGGTACGGCTTAGGGTACGGGTTCGGGTACGGGTTCGTGTACGGCGTAGGGTATGGGTTAGGGTTAGGGTTAGGGTTAGTTTGAAGGTTAGGGCTCAGTTTAGGGTACGTGTTAGGATTAGGGTTCGTGTTAGGTTTAGGGTAGGGGTTAGGGTTAGGGTACGCGTTAGGGTTAGGGTAGTTATTAAACCTATCCCACTCTCTAGATACCCCTTAGCACGTCAAGGAATATTATTTGGGCGTCCAGCCATGGAGAAGAGTTTAGACACTAGGAGAAGATAAGGAACACACCCATTATTCTGAAATCACATTAGGATTCTCTTTTTAACCTGTTCCTTAATACACTAGTGCTTAGGAAATCTATTGGAGGCAGAAGCAGTCAAGGGTAGCTTAGGGTTAGGGTTAGGGTTAGGGTTAGGGTTAGGGTACGGGTACGGCTTAGGGTACGGGTTCGGGTACGGGTTCGTGTACGGCGTAGGGTATGGGTTAGGGTTAGGGTTAGGGTTAGTTTGAAGGTTAGGGCTCGGTTTAGGGTACGGGTTAGGATTAGGGTACGTGTTAGGGTTAGGGTACGCGTTAGGGTTTGGGTAGTTATTAAACCTATCCCACTCTCTAGATACCCCTTGGCACGTCATGGAATATTATTTGGGGGTCCAGCCATGGAGAAGAGTTTAGACACTAGGAGAAGATAAGGAACACACCCATTATCAAGAAATCACATTAGGATTCTCTTTTTAACCTGTTCCTTAAAACACTAGTGCTTAGGAAATCTATTGGAGGCAGAAGCAGTCAAGGGTAGCTTAGGGTTAGTGTTAGGGTTAGGGTTAGGGTTAGGGTACGGCTTAGGGTACGGGTTCGGGTACGGGTTCGTGTACGGCGTAGGGTATGGGTTAGGGTTAGGGTTAGGGTTAGTTTGAAGGTTAGGGCTCAGTTTAGGGTACGTGTTAGGATTAGGGTTCGTGTTAGGTTTAGGGTAGGGGTTAGGGTTAGGGTACGCGTTAGGGTTAGGGTAGTTATTAAACCTATCCCACTCTCTAGATACCCCTTAGCACGTCAAGGAATATTATTTGGGCGTCCAGCCATGGAGAAGAGTTTAGACACTAGGAGAAGATAAGGAACACACCCATTATTCTGAAATCACATTAGGATTCTCTTTTTAACCTGTTCCTTAATACACTAGTGCTTAGGAAATCTATTGGAGGCAGAAGCAGTCAAGGGTAGCTTAGGGTTAGGGTTAGGGTTAGGGTTAGGGTTAGGGTACGGCTTAGGGTACGGGTTCGGGTACGGGTTCGTGTACGGCGTAGGGTATGGGTTAGGGTTAGGGTTAGGGTTAGTTTGAAGGTTAGGGCTCGGTTTAGGGTACGGGTTAGGATTAGGGTTCGTGTTAGGGTTAGGGTAGGGGTTAGGGTTAGGGTACGCGTTAGGGTTAGGGTAGTTATTAAACCTATCCCACTCTGTAGATACCCCTTAGCACGTCAAGGAATATTATTTGGGGGTCCAGCAATGGAGAAGAGTTTAGACACTAGGAGAAGATAAGGAACACACCCATTATCCTGAAATCACATTAGGATTCTATTTTTAACCTGTTCCTTAAAACACTAGTGCTTAGGAAATCTATTGGAGGCAGAAGCAGTCAAGGGTAGCTTAGGGTTAGGGTTTGGGTTAGGGTTAGGGTTAGCTTTAGGGTACCGCTTAGGGTACGGGTTCGGGTACGGCGTAGGGTATGGGTTAGGGTTAGGGTTAGGGTTAATTTGAGGGTTAGGGCTCGGTTTAGGGTACGGGTTAGGATTAGGGTACGTGTTAGGGTTAGGGTACGCGTTAGGGTTAGGGTAGTTATTAAACCTATCCCACTCTCTAGATACCCCTTAGCACGTCAAGGAATATTATTTGGGGGTCCAGCCATGGAGAAGAGTTTAGACACTAGGAGAAGATAAAGAACACACCCATTATCAAGAAATCACATTAGGATTCTCTTTTTAACCTGTTCCTTAAAACACTAGTGCTTAGGAAATCTATTGGAGGCAGAAGCAGTCAAGGGTAGCTTAGGGTTAGGGTTAGGGTTAGGGTTAGGGTTAGTGTTAGGGTTCGGGTTCGGGTACGGGTTCGGGTACGGCGTAGGGTATGGGTTAGGGTTAGGGTTAGGGTTAGTTTGAGGGTTAGGGCTCCGTTTAGGGTACGGGTTAGGATTAGGGTACGTGTTAGGGTTAGGGTAGGGGTTAGGGTTAGGGTACGCGTTAGGGTTAGGGTAGTTATTAAACCTATCCCACTCTCTAGATACCCCTTAGCACGTCAAGGAATATTATTTGGGTGTCCAGCCATGGAGAAGAGTTTAGACACTAGGAGAAGATAAGGAACACACCCATTATCAAGAAATCACATTAGGATTCTCTTTTTAACCTGTTCCTTAATACACTAGTGCTTAGGAAATCTATTGGAGGCAGAAGCAGTCAAGGGTAGCTTAGGGTTAGGGTTAGGGTTAGGGTTAGGGTTAGGGTACGGCTTAGGGTACGGGTTCGGGTACGGGTTCGTGTACGGCGTAGGGTGTGGGTTAGGGTTAGGGTTAGGGTTAGTTTGAAGGTTAGGGCTCAGTTTAGGGTACGTGTTAGGATTAGGGTTCGTGTTAGGGTTAGGGTAGGGGTTAGGGTTAGGGTACGCGTTAGGGTTAGGGTAGTTATTAAACCTATCCCACTCTCTAGATACCCCTTAGCACGTCAAGGAATATTATTTGGGGGTCCAGCCATGGAGAAGAGTTTAGACACTAGGAGAAGATAAGGAACACACCCATTATCAAGAAATCACATTAGGATTCTCTTTTTAACCTGTTCCTTAAAACACTAGTGCTTAGGAAATCTATTGGAGGCAGAAGCAGTCAAGGGTAGCTTAGGGTTAGGGTTAGGGTTATTGTTAGGGTAAGGCTTAGGGTACGGGTTCGGGTACGGCGTAGGGTATGGGTTAGGGTTAGGGTTAGGGTTAGTTTGAGGGTTAGGGCTCGGTTTAGGGTACCGTTTAGGATTAGGGTACTTGTTAGGGTTAGGGTACGCGTTAGGGTTAGGGTAGTTATTAAACCTACGCCACTCTCTAGATACCCGTTAGCACGTCAAGGAATATTATTTGGGGGTCCAGCCATGGAGAAGAGTTTAGACAATAGGAGAAGATAAGGAACACACCCATTATCCTGAAATCACAATAGGATTCTCTTTTTAACCTGTTCCTTAATACACTAGTGCTTAGGAAATCTATTGGAGGCAGAAGCAGTCAAGGGTAGCTTAGGGTACGGGTTAGGATTAGTGTACGTGTTAGGGTTAGGGTAGAGGTTAGGGTTAGGGTACGCGTTAGGGTTAGGGTAGTTATTAAACCTATCCCACTCTCTAGATACCCCTTAGCACGTCAAGGAATATTATCTGGGGGTCCAGCCATGGAGAAGAGTTTAGACACTAGGAGAAGATAAGGAACACACCCATTATCCTGAAATCACAAAAGGATTCTCTTTTTAACCTGTTCCTTAAAACACTAGTGCTTAGGAAATCTATTGGAGGCAGAAGCAGTCAATGGTAGCTTAGGGTTAGGGTTAGGGTTAGGGTTAGGGTTAGGGTACGGCTTAGGATACGGGTTCGGGTACGGGTTCGGGTACGGCGTAGGGTATGGGTTAGGGTTAGGTTTAGGGATAGTTTGAGGGTTAGTGCTCGGTTTAGGGTACGGGTTAGGATTAGGGTACATGTTATGGTTAGGTTAGGGGTTAGGGTTAGGGTACGCGTTAGGGTTAGGGTAGTTATTAAACCTATCCCACTCTCTCGATACCCCTTACCACGTCAAGGAATATTATTTGGGTGTCCAGCCATGGAGAAGAGTTTAGACACTAGGAGAAGATAAGGAACACACCCATTATCCTGAAATCACATTAGGATTCTCTTTTTAACATGTTTCTTAAAACACTAGTGGTTAGGAAATCTATTGGAGGCAGAAGCAGTCAAGGGTAGCTTAGGGTTAGGGTTAGGGTTAGCGTTAGGGTTAGCTTTAGGGTACCGCTTAGGGTACGGGTTCGGGTACGGCGTAGGGTATGGGTTAGGGTTAGGGTTAGGGTTAATTTGAGGGTTAGGGCTCGGTTTAGGGTACGGGTTAGGATTAGGGTACGTGTTAGGGTTAGGGTACGCGTTAGGGTTAGGGTAGTTATTAAACCTATCCCACTCTCTAGATACCCCTTGGCACGTCAAGGAATATTATTTGGGGGTCCAGCCATGGAGAAGAGTTTAGACACTAGGAGAAGATAAGGAACACACCCATTATCAAGAAATCACATTAGGATTCTCTTTTTAACCTGTTCCTTAAAACACTAGTGCTTAGGAAATCTATTGGAGGCAGAAGCAGTCAAGGGTAGCTTAGGGTTAGGGTTAGGGTTAGGGTTAGTGTTAGGGTACGGGTTCGGGTACGGGTTCGGGTACGGCGTAGGGTATGGGTTAGGGTTAGGGTTAGGGTTAGTTTGAGGGTTAGAGCTCGGTTTTGGGTACGGGTTAGGATTAGGGTACGTGTTAGGGTTAGGGTAGGGGTTAGGGTTAGGGTACGCGTTAGGGTTAGGGTAGTTATTAAACCTATCCCACTCTCTAGATACCCCTTAGCACGTCAAGGAATATTATTTGGGTGTCCAGCCATGGAGAAGAGTTTAGACACTAGAAGAAGATAAGGAACACACCCATTATTCTGAAATCACATTAGGATTCTCTTTTTAACCTGTTCCTTAATACACTAGTGCTTAGGAAATCTATTGGAGGCAGAAGCAGTCAAGGGTAGCTTAGGGTTAGGGTTAGGGTTAGGGTTAGGGTTAGGGTACGGCTTAGGGTACGGGTTCGGGTACGGGTTCGTGTACGGCGTAGGGTATGGGTTAGGGTTAGGGTTAGGGTTAGTTTGAAGGTTAGGGCTCGGTTTAGGGTACGGGTTAGGATTAGGGTTCGTGTTAGGGTTAGGATAGGGGTTAGGGTTAGGGTACGCGTTAGGGTTAGGGTAGTTATTAAACCTATCCCACTCTGTAGATACCCCTTAGCACGTCAAGGAATATTATTTGGGGGTCCAGCAATGGAGAAGAGTTTAGACACTAGGAGAAGATAAGGAACACACCCATTATCCTGAAATCACATTAGGATACTATTTTTAACCTGTTCCTTAAAACACTAGTGCTTAGGAAATCTATTGGAGGCAGAAGCAGTCAAGGGTAGCTTAGGGTTAGGGTTTGGGTTAGGGTTAGGGTTAGCTTTAGGGTACCGCTTAGGGTACGGGTTCGGGTACGGCATAGGGTATGGGTTAGGGTTAGGTTTAGGGTTAATTTCAGGGTTAGGGCTCGGTTTAGGGTACGGGTTAGGATTAGGGTACGTGTTAGGGTTAGGGTACGCGTTAGGGTTAGGGTAGTTATTAAACCTATCCCACTCTCTAGATACCCCTTAGCACGTCAAGGAATATTATTTGGGTGTCCAGCCATGGAGAAGAGTTTAGACACTAGGAGAAGATAAGGAACACACCCATTATCAAGAAATCACATTAGGATTCTCTTTTTAACCTGTTCCTTAAAACACTAGTGCTTAGGAAATCTATTGGAGGCAGATGCAGTCAAGGGTAGCTTAGGGTTAGGGTTAGGGTTATTGTTAGGGTAGGCTTAGGGTACGGGTTCGGGTACGGCATAGGGTATGGGTTAGGGTTAGGGTTAGGGTTAGTTTGAGGGTTAGGGCTCGGTTTAGCGTACGGGTTAGAATTAGGGTACGTGTTAGGGTTAGGGTAGGGGTTAGGGTTAGGGTACGCGTTAGGGTTAGGGTAGTTATTAAACCTATCCCACTCCCTAGATACCCCTTAGCACGTCAAGGAATATTATTTGGGGGGTCCAGCCATGGAGAAGAGTTTAGACACTAGGAGAAGATAAGGAACACACCCATTATCAAGAAATCACATTAGGATTCTCTTTTTAACCTGTTCCTTAAAACACTAGTGCTTAGGAAATCTATTGGAGGCAGAAGCAGTCAAGGGTAGCTTAGGGTTAGGATTAGGGTTAGGGTACGGCTTAGGGTACGGGTTCGGGTACGGGTTCGGGTACGGCGTAGGGTATGGGTTAGGGTTAGGGTTAGGGATAGTTTGAGGATTAGGGCTCGGTTTAGGTTACGGGTTAGGATTAGGGTACGTGTTAGGGTTAGGTTAGGTGTTAGGGTTAGGGTACGCGTTAGGGTTAGTGTAGTTATTAAACCTATCCCACTCTCTAGATACCCCTTAGCACGTCAAGGAATATTATTTGGGTGTCCAGCCATGGAGAAGAGTTTAGACACTAAGAGAAGATAAGGAACACACCCATTATCAAGAAATCACATTAGGATTCTCTTTTTAACCTCTCCCTTAAAACACTAGTGCTTAGGAAATCTATTGGAGGCAGAAGCAGTCAAGGGTAGCTTAGGGTTAGGGTTAGGGTTAGGGTTAGGGTTAGTGTTAGGGTACGGGTTCGGGTACGGGTTCAGGTACGGCGTAGGGTATGGGTTAGGGTTAGGGTTAGGGTTAGTTTGAGGGTTAGGGCTCGGTTTAGGGTACGGGTTAGGATTAGGGTACGTGTTAGGGTTAGGGTAGGGGTTAGGGTTAGGGTACGCGTTAGGGTTAGGGTCGTTATTAAACCTATCCCACTCTCTAGATACCCCTTAGCACGTCAAGGAATATTATTTGGGTGTCCAGCCATGGAGAAGAGTTTAGACACTAGGAGAAGATAAGGAACACACCCATTATCAAGAAATCACATTAGGATTCTCTTTTTAACCTGTTCCTTAAAACACTAGTGCTTAGGAAATCTATTGGAGGCAGAAGCAGTCAAGGGTAGCTTAGGGTTAGGGTTAGGGTTATTGTTAGGGTAAGGCTTAGGGTACGGGTTCGGGTACGGCATAGGGTTAGGGTTAGGGTTAGTTTGAGGGTTAGGGCTCGGTTTAGGGTACGGGTTAGAATTAGGGTACGTGTTAGGGTTAGGGTAGGGGTTAGGGTTAGGGTACGCGTTAGGGTTAGGGTAGTTATTAAACCTATCCGACTCCCTAGATACCCCTTAGCACGTCAAGGAATATTATTTGGGTGTCCAGCCATGGAGAAGAGTTTAGACACTAGGAGAAGATAAGGAACACACCCATTATCAAGAAATCACTTTAGGATTCTCTTTTTAACCTGTTCCTTAAAACACTAGTGCTTAGGAAATTTATTGGAGGCAGAAGCAGTCAAGGGTAGCTTAGGGTTAGGGTTAGGGTTAGGGTACGGCTTAGGGTACGGCTTAGGGTACGGGTTCGGGTACGCGTTCGGGTACGGCGTAGGGTATGGGTTAGGGTTAGGGTTAGGGATAGTTTGAGGATTAGGGCTCGGTTTCGGTTACGGGTTAGGATTAGGGTACGTGTTAGGGTTAGGTTAGGGGTTAGGGTTAGGGTACGCATTAGGGTTAGTGTAGTTATTAAACCTATCCCACTCTCTAGATACCCCTTAGCACGTCAAGGAATATTATTTGGGTGTCCAGCCATGGAGAAGAGTTTAGACACTAGGAAAAGATAAGGAACACACCCATTATCAAGAAATCACATTAGGATTCTCTTTTTAACCTGTTCCTTAAAACACTAGTGCTTAGGAAATCTATTGGAGGCAGAAGCAGTCAAGGGTAGCTTAGGGTTAGTGTTAGGGTTAGGGTTAGGGTTAGGTTACGGCTTAGGGTACGGGTTCGGGTACGGGTTCGTGTACGGCGTAGGGTGTGGGTTAGGGTTAGGGTTAGGGTTAGTTTGAAGGTTAGGGCTCAGTTTAGGGTACGTGTTAGGATTAGGGTTCGTGTTAGGGTTAGGGTAGGGGTTAGGGTTAGGGTACGCGTTAGGGTTAGGGTAGTTATTAAACCTATCCCACTCTCTACATACCCCTTAGCACGTCAAGGAATATTATTTGGGCGTCCAGCCATGGAGAACAGTTTAGACACTAGGAGAAGATAAGGAACACACCCATTATTCTGAAATCACATTAGGATTCTCTTTTTAACCTGTTCCTTAATACACTAGTGCTTAGGAATTCTATTGGAGGCAGAAGCAGTCAAGGGTAGCTTAGGGTTAGGGTTAGGGTTAGGGTACGGCTTAGGGTACGGGTTCGGGTACGGGTTCGTGTACGGTGTAGGGTATGGGTTAGGGTTAGGGTTAGGGTTAGTTTGAAGGTTAGGGCTCGGTTTAGGGTACGGGTTAGGATTAGGGTTCGTGTTAGGGTTAGGGTAGGGGTTAGGGTTAGGGTACGCGTTAGGGTTAGGGTAGTTATTAAACCTATCCCACTCTGTAGATACCCCTTAGCACGTCAAGGAATATTATTTGGGGGTCCAGCCATGGAGAAGAGCTTAGACACTAGGAGAAGATAAGGAACACACCCATTATCCTGAAATCACATTAGGATTCTATTTTTACCCTGTTCCTTAAAACACTAGTGCTTAGGAAATCTATTGGAGGCAGAAGCAGTCAAGGGTAGCTTAGGGTTAGGGTTTGGGTTAGGGTTAGGGTTAGCTTTAGGGTACTGCTTAGGGTACGGGTTCGGGTACGGCGTAGGGTATGGGTTAGGGTTAGGGTTAGGGTTAATTTGAGGGTTAGGGCTCGGTTTAGGGTACGGGTTAGGATTAGGGTACGTGTTAGGGTTAGGGTACGCGTTAGGGTTAGGGTAGTTATTAAACCTATCCCACTCTCTAGATACCCCTTAGCACGTCAAGGAATATTATTTGGGGGTCCAGCCATGGAGAAGAGTTTAGACACTAGGAGAAGATAAGGAACACACCCATTATTCTGAAATCACATTAGGATTCTCTTTTTAACCTGTTCCTTAAAACACTAGTGCTTAGGAAATCTATTGGAGGCAGAAGCAGTCAAGGGTAGCTTAGGGTTAGGGTTAGGGTTATTGTTAGGGTAAGGCTTAGGGTACGGGTTCGGGTACGGCGTAGGGTATGGGTTAGGGTTAGGGTTAGGGTTAGTTTGAGGGTTAGGGCTCGGTTTAGGGTACGGTTTAGGATTAGGGTACGTGTTAGGGTTAGGGTACGCGTTAGGGTTAGGGTAGTTATTAAACCTATCCCACTCTCTAGATACCCTTTAGCACGTCAAGGAATATTATTTGGGGGTCCAGCCATGGAGAAGAGTTTAGACACTAGGAGAAGATAAGGAACACACCCATTATCAAGAAATCACATTAGGATTCTCTTTTTAACCTGTTCCTTAAAACACTAGTGCTTAGGAAATCTATTGGAGGCAGAAGCAGTCAAGGGTAGCTTAGGGTTAGGGTTAGGGTTAGGGTTAGGGTTAGTGTTAGGGTACGGGTTAGGTTACGGGTTCGGGTACGGCGTAGGGTATGGGTTAGGGTTAGGGTTAGGGTTAGTTTGAGGGTTAGGGCTCGGTTTAGGGTACGGGTTAGGATTAGGGTACGTGTTAGGGTTAGGGTAGGGGTTAGGGTTAGGGTACGCGTTAGGGTTAGGGTAGTTATTAAACCTATCCCACTCTCTAGATACCCCTTAGCACGTCAAGGAATATTATTTGGGTGTTCAGCCATGGAGAAGAGTTTAGACACTAGGAGAAGATAAGGAACACACCCATTATCAAGAAATCACATTAGGATACTCTTTTTAACCTGTTCCTTAAAACACTAGTGCTTAGGAAATCTATTGGAGGCAGAAGCAGTCAAGGGTAGCTTAGGGTTAGGGTTAGGGTTATTGTTAGGGTAAGGCTTAGGGTACGGGTTCGGGTACGGCATAGGGTATGGGTTAGGGTTAGGGTTAGGGTTAGTTTGAGGGTTAGGGCTCGGTTTAGGGTACGGGTTAGAATTAGGGTACGTGTTAGGGTTAGGGTAGGGGTTAGGGTTAGGGTACGCGTTAGGGTTAGGGTAGTTATTAAACCTATCCCACTCCCTAGATACCCCTTAGCACGTCAAGGAATATTATTTGGGTGTCCAGCCATGGAGAAGAGTTTAGACACTAGGAGAAGATAAGGAACACACCCATTATCAAGAAATCACATTAGGATTCTCTTTTTAACCTGTTCCTTAAAACACTAGTGCTTAGGAAATCTATTGGAGGCAGAAGCAGTCAAGGGTAGCTTAGGGTTAGTGTTAGGGTTAGGGTTAGGGTTAGGGTACGGCTTAGGGTACGGGTTCGGGTACGGGTTCGTGTACGGCGTAGGGTATGGGTTAGGGTTAGGGTTAGGGTTAGTTTGAAGGTTAGGGCTCAGTTTAGGGTACGTGTTAGGATTAGAGTTCATGTTAGGGTTAGGGTAGGGGTTAGGGTTAGGGTACGCGTTAGGGTTAGGGTAGTTATTAAACCTATCCCACTCTCTACATACCCCTTAGCACGTCAAGGAATATTATTTGAGCGTCCAGCCATGGAGAAGAGTTTAGACACTAGGAGAAGATAAGGAACACACCCATTATTCTGAAATCACATTAGGATTCTCTTTTTAACCTGTTCCTTAATACACTAGTGCTTAGGAAATCTATTGGAGGCAGAAGCAGTCAAGGGTAGCTTAGGGTTAGGGTTAGGGTTAGGGTTAGGGTTAGGGTACGGCTTAGGGTACGGGTTCGGGTACGGGTTCGTGTACGGCGTAGGGTATGGGTTAGGGTTAGGGTTAGGGTTAGTTTGAAGGTTAGGGCTCAGTTTAGGGTACGTGTTAGGATTAGGGTTCGTGTTAGGGTTAGGGTAGGGGTTAGGGTTAGGGTACGCGTTAGGGTTAGGGTAGTTATTAAACCTATTCCACACTCTAGATACCCCTTAGCACGTCAAGGAATATTATTTGGGCGTCCAGCCATGGAGAAGAGTTTAGACACTAGGAGAAGATAAGGAACACACCCATTATTCTGAAATCACATTAGGATTCTCTTTTTAACCTGTTCCTTAATACACTAGTGCTTAGGAAATCTATTGGAGGCAGAAGCAGTCAAGGGTAGCTTAGGGTTAGGGTTAGGGTTAGGGTTAGGGTTAGGGTACGGCTTAGGGTACGGGTTCGGGTACGGGTTCGTGTACGGTGTAGGGTATGGGTTAGGGTTAGGGTTAGGGTTAGTTTGAAGGTTAGGGCTCGGTTTAGGATACGGGTTAGGATTAGGGTTCGTGTTAGGGTTAGGGTAGGGGTTAGGGTTAGGGTACGCGTTAGGGTTAAGGTAGTTATTAAACCTATCCCACTCTGTAGATACCCCTTAGCACGTCAAGGAATATTATTTGGGGGTCCAGCAATGGAGAAGAGTTTAGACACTAGGAGAAGATAAGGAACACACCCATTATCAAGAAATCACATTAGGATTCTCTTTTAAACCTGTTCCTTAAAACACTAGTGCTTAGGAAATCTATTGGAGGCAGAAGCAGTCAAGGGTAGCTTAGGGTTAGGGTTAGGGTTAGGGTTAGGGTTAGTGTTAGGGTACGGGTTCGGGTACGGGTTCGGGTACGGCGTAGGGTATGGGTTAGGGTTAGGGTTAGGGTTAGTTTGAGGGTTAGGGCTCGGTTTAGGGTACGGGTTAGGATTAGGGTACGTGTTAGGGTTAGGGTAGGGGTTAGGGTTAGGGTACGCGTTAGGGTTAGGGTAGCTATTAAACCTATCCCACTCTCTAGATACCCCTTAGCACGTCAAGGAATATTACTTGGGTGTCCAGCCATGGAGAAGAGTTTAGACACTAGGAGAAGATAAGGAACACACCCATTATCAAGAAATCACATTAGGATTCTCTTTTTAACCTGTTCCTTAAAACACTAGTGCTTAGGAAATCTATTGGAGGCAGAAGCAGTCAAGGGTAGCTTAGGGGTAGGGTTAGGGTTAGGGTTAGGGTACGGATTAGGGTACGGGTTCGGGTACGGGTTCGTGTACGGCGTAGGGTATGCGTTAGGGTTAGGGTTAGGGTTAGTTTGAAGGTTAGGTCTCAGTTTAGGGTACGTGTTAGGATTAGGGTTCGTGTTAGGGTAGGGGTTAGGGTTAGGGTACGCGTTAGGGTTAGGGTAGTTATTAAACCTATCCCACTCTCTAGATACCCCTTAGCACGTCAAGGAATATTATTTGGGGGTCCAGCCATGGAGAAGAGTTTAGACACTAGGAGAAGATAAGGAACACACCCATTATCAAGAAATCACATTAGGATTCTCTTTTTAACCTGTTCCTTAAAACACTAGTGCTTAGGAAATCTATTGGAGGCAGAAGCAGTCAAGGGTAGCTTAGGGTTAGGGTTAGGGTTATTGTTAGGGTAAGGCTTAGGGTACGGGTTTGGGTACGGCGTAGGGTATGGGTTAGGGTTAGGGTTAGGGTTAGTTTGAGGGTTAGGGCTCGGTTTAGGGTACGGTTTAGGATTAGGGTACGTGTTAGGGTTAGGGTACGCGTTAGGGTTAGGGTAGTTATTAAACCTATCCCACTCTCTAGATACCCCTTAGCACGTCAAGGAATATTATTTGGGGGTCCAGCCATGGAGAAGAGTTTAGACACTAGGAGAAGATAAGGAACACACCCATTATCCTGAAATCACAATAGGATTCTCTTTTTAACCTGTTCCTTAATACACTAGTGCTTAGGAAATCTATTGGAGGCAGAAGCAGTCAAGGGCAGCTTAGGGTACGGGTTAGGATTAGTGTACGTGTTAGGGTTAGGGTAGAGGTTAGGGTTAGGGTACGCGTTAGGGTTAGGATAGTTATTAAACCTATCCCACTCTCTAGATACCCCTTAGCACGTTAAGGAATATTATTTGGGGGTCCAGCCATGGAGAAGAGTTTAGACACTAGGAGAAGATAAGGAACACACCCATTATCCTGAAATCACAATAGGATTCTCTTTTTAACCTGTTCCTTAATACACTAGTGCTTAGGAAATCTATTGGAGGCAGAAGCAGTCAAGGGTAGCTTAGGGTCAGGGTTAGGGTTAGGGTACGGCTTAGGGTACGGGTTCGGGTACGGGTTCGGGTACGGCGTAGGGTATGGGTTAGGGTTAGGGTTAGGGATAGTTTGAGGGTTAGTGCTCGGTTTAGGGTATGGGTTAGGATTAGGGTACATGTTAGGGTTAGGTTAGGGGTTAGGGTTAGGGTACGCGTTAGGGTTAGGGTAGTTATTAAACCTATCCCACTCTCTAGATACCCCTTAGCACGTCAAGGAATATTATTTGGGTGTCCAGCCATGGAGAAGAGTTTAGACACTAGGAGAAGATAAGGAACACACCCATTATCCTGAAATCACATTAGGATTCTCTTTTTAACCTGTTCCTTAAAACACTAGTGCTTAGGAAATCTATTGGAGGCAGAAGCAGTCAAGGGTAGCTTAGGGTTAGGGTTAGGGTTAGGGTTAGGGTACCGCTTAGGGTACGGGTTCGGGTACGGCGTAGGGTATGGGTTAGGGTTAAGGTTAGGGTTAATTTGAGGGTTAGGGCTCGGTTTAGGGTACGGGTTAGGATTAGGGTACGTGTTAGGGTTAGGGTACGCGTTAGGGTTAGGGTAGTTATTAAACCTATCCCACTCTCTAGATACCCCTTGGCACGTCAAGGAATATTATTTGGGGGTCCAGCCATGGAGAAGAGTTTAGACACTAGGAGAAGATAAGGAACACACCCATTATCAAGAAATCACATTAGGATTCTCTTTTTAACCTGTTCCTTAAAACACTAGTGCTTAGGAAATCTATTGGAGGCAGAAGCAGTGAAGGGTAGCTTTGGGTTAGGGTTAGGGTTAGGGTTAGGGTTAGTGTTAGGGTACGGGTTCGGGTACGGGTTCGGGTACGGCGTAGGGTATGGGTTAGGGTTAGGGTTAGGGTTAGTTTGAGGGTTAGGGCTCGGTGTAGGGTACGGGTTAGGATTAGGGTACGTGTTAGGGTTAGGGTAGGGGTTAGGGTTAGGGTACGCGTTAGGGTTAGGGTAGTTATTAAACCTATCCCACTCTCTAGATACCCCTTAGCACGTCAAGGAATATTATTTGGGTGTCCAGCCATGGAGAAGAGTTTAGACACTAGGAGAAGATAAGGAACACACCCATTATCAAGAAATCACATTAGGATTCTCTTTTTAACCTGTTCCTTAAAACACTAGTGCTTAGGAAATCTATTGGAGGCAGAAGCAGTCAAGGGTAGCTTAGGGTTAGTGTTAGGGTTAGGGTTAGGGTTAGGGTACGGCTTAGGGTACGGGTTCGGGTACGGGTTCGTGTACGGCGTAGGGTATGGGTTAGGGTTAGGGTTAGGGTTAGTTTGAAGGTTAGGGCTCAGTTTAGGTTACGTGTTAGGATTAGGGTTCGTGTTAGGGTTAGGGTAGGGGTTAGGGTTAGGGTACGCGTTAGGGTTAGGGTAGTTATTAAACCTATCCCACTCTGTAGATACCCCTTAGCACGTCAAGGAATATTATTTGGGGGTCCTTCAATGGAGAAGAGTTTAGACACTAGGAGAAGATAAGGAACACACCCATTATCCTGAAATCACATTAGGATTCTATTTTTAACCTGTTCCTTAAAACACTAGTGCTTAGGAAATCTATTGGAGGCAGAAGCAGTCAAGGGTAGCTTAGGGTTAGTGTTTGGGTTAGGGTTAGGGTTAGCTTTAGGGTACCGCTTAGGGTACGGGTTCGGGTACGGCGTAGGGTATGGGTTAGGGTTAGGGTTAGGGTTAATTTGAGGGTTAGGGCTCGGTTTAGGGTACGGGTTAGGATTAGGGTACGTGTTAGGTTTAGGGTACGCGTTAGTGTTAGGGTAGTTATTAAACCTATCCCACTCTCTAGATACCCCTTAGCACGTCAAGGAATATTATTTGGGGGTCCAGCCATGGAGAAGAGTTTAGACACTAGGAGAAGATAAGGAACACACCCATTATCAAGAAATCACATTAGGATTCTCTTTTTAACCTGTTCCTTAAAACACTAGTGCTTAGGAAATCTATTGGAGGCAGAAGCAGTCAAGGGTAGCTTAGGGTTAGGGTTAGGGTTAGGGTTAGGGTTAGTGTTAGGGTACGGGTTAGGTTACGGGTTCGGGTACGGCGTAGGGTATGGGTTAGGGTTAGGGTTAGTTTGAGGGTTAGGGCTCGTTTAGGGTACGGGTTAGGATTAGGGTACGTGTTAGGATTAGGTTAGGGGATAGGGTTAGGGTACGCGTTAGGGTTAGGGTAGTTATTAAACCTATCCCACTCTCTAGATACCCCTTAGCACGTCAAGGAATATTATTTGGGTGTCCAGCCATGGAGAAGAGTTTAGACACTAGGAGAAGATAAGGAACACACCCATTATCAAGAAATCACATTAGGATTCTCTTTTTAACCTGTTCCTTAATACACTAGTGCTTAGGAAATCTATTGGAGGCAGAAGCAGTCAAGGGTAGCTTAGGGTTAGGGTTAGGGTTAGGGTTAGGGTTAGGGTACGGCTTAGGGTACGG
The DNA here is from genome assembly GCF_028021215.1 of Eschrichtius robustus. Taxonomy (NCBI): domain Eukaryota; kingdom Metazoa; phylum Chordata; class Mammalia; order Artiodactyla; family Eschrichtiidae; genus Eschrichtius; species Eschrichtius robustus. The sequence continues at coordinate 325,450 of NW_027175316.1, forward strand.
GTTCGGGTACGGGTTCGTGTACGGCGTAGGGTGTGGGTTAGGGTTAGGGTTAGGGTTAGTTTGAAGGTTAGGGCTCAGTTTAGGGTACGTGTTAGGATTAGGGTTCGTGTTAGGGTTAGGGTAGGGGTTAGGGTTAGGGTACGTGTTAGGGTTAGGGTAGTTATTAAACCTATCCCACTCTCTAGATACCCCTTAGCACGTCAAGGAATATTATTTGGGGGTCCAGCCATGGAGAAGAGTTTAGACACTAGGAGAAGATAAGGAACACACCCATTATCAAGAAATCACATTAGGATTCTCTTTTTAACCTGTTCCTTAAAACACTAGTGCTTAGGAAATCTATTGGAGGCAGAAGCAGTCAAGGGTAGCTTAGGGTTAGGGTTAGGGTTATTGTTAGGGTAAGGCTTAGGGTACGGGTTCGGGTACGGCGTAGGGTATGGGTTAGGGTTAGGGTTAGGGTTAGTTTGAGGGTTAGGGCTCGGTTTAGGGTACCGTTTAGGATTAGGGTACTTGTTAGGGTTAGGGTACGCGTTAGGGTTAGGGTAGTTATTAAACCTACGCCACTCTCTAGATACCCGTTAGCACGTCAAGGAATATTATTTGGGGGTCCAGCCATGGAGAAGAGTTTAGACAATAGGAGAAGATAAGGAACACACCCATTATCCTGAAATCACAATAGGATTCTCTTTTTAACCTGTTCCTTAATACACTAGTGCTTAGGAAATCTATTGGAGGCAGAAGCAGTCAAGGGTAGCTTAGGGTACGGGTTAGGATTAGTGTACGTGTTAGGGTTAGGGTAGAGGTTAGGGTTAGGGTACGCGTTAGGGTTAGGGTAGTTATTAAACCTATCCCACTCTCTAGATACCCCTTAGCACGTCAAGGAATATTATCTGGGGGTCCAGCCATGGAGAAGAGTTTAGACACTAGGAGAAGATAAGGAACACACCCATTATCCTGAAATCACAAAAGGATTCTCTTTTTAACCTGTTCCTTAAAACACTAGTGCTTAGGAAATCTATTGGAGGCAGAAGCAGTCAATGGTAGCTTAGGGTTAGGGTTAGGGTTAGGGTTAGGGTTAGGGTACGGCTTAGGATACGGGTTCGGGTACGGGTTCGGGTACGGCGTAGGGTATGGGTTAGGGTTAGGTTTAGGGATAGTTTGAGGGTTAGTGCTCGGTTTAGGGTACGGGTTAGGATTAGGGTACATGTTATGGTTAGGTTAGGGGTTAGGGTTAGGGTACGCGTTAGGGTTAGGGTAGTTATTAAACCTATCCCACTCTCTCGATACCCCTTACCACGACAAGGAATATTATTTGGGTGTCCAGCCATGGAGAAGAGTTTAGACACTAGGAGAAGATAAGGAACACACCCATTATCCTGAAATCACATTAGGATTCTCTTTTTAACATGTTTCTTAAAACACTAGTGGTTAGGAAATCTATTGGAGGCAGAAGCAGTCAAGGGTAGCTTAGGGTTAGGGTTAGGGTTAGGGTTAGGGTTAGCTTTAGGGTACCGCTTAGGGTACGGGTTCGGGTACGGCGTAGGGTATGGGTTAGGGTTAGGGTTAGGGTTAATTTGAGGGTTAGGGCTCGGTTTAGGGTACGGGTTAGGATTAGGGTACGTGTTAGGGTTAGGGTACGCGTTAGGGTTAGGGTAGTTATTAAACCTATCCCACTCTCTAGATACCCCTTGGCACGTCAAGGAATATTATTTGGGGGTCCAGCCATGGAGAAGAGTTTAGACACTAGGAGAAGATAAGGAACACACCCATTATCAAGAAATCACATTAGGATTCTCTTTTTAACCTGTTCCTTAAAACACTAGTGCTTAGGAAATCTATTGGAGGCAGAAGCAGTCAAGGGTAGCTTAGGGTTAGGGTTAGGGTTAGGGTTAGTGTTAGGGTACGGGTTCGGGTACGGGTTCGGGTACGGCGTAGGGTATGGGTTAGGGTTAGGGTTAGGGTTAGTTTGAGGGTTAGAGCTCGGTTTTGGGTACGGGTTAGGATTAGGGTACGTGTTAGGGTTAGGGTAGGGGTTAGGGTTAGGGTACGCGTTAGGGTTAGGGTAGTTATTAAACCTATCCCACTCTCTAGATACCCCTTAGCACGTCAAGGAATATTATTTGGGTGTCCAGCCATGGAGAAGAGTTTAGACACTAGAAGAAGATAAGGAACACACCCATTATTCTGAAATCACATTAGGATTCTCTTTTTAACCTGTTCCTTAATACACTAGTGCTTAGGAAATCTATTGGAGGCAGAAGCAGTCAAGGGTAGCTTAGGGTTAGGGTTAGGGTTAGGGTTAGGGTTAGGGTACGGCTTAGGGTACGGGTTCGGGTACGGGTTCGTGTACGGCGTAGGGTATGGGTTAGGGTTAGGGTTAGGGTTAGTTTGAAGGTTAGGGCTCGGTTTAGGGTACGGGTTAGGATTAGGGTTCGTGTTAGGGTTAGGATAGGGGTTAGGGTTAGGGTACGCGTTAGGGTTAGGGTAGTTATTAAACCTATCCCACTCTGTAGATACCCCTTAGCACGTCAAGGAATATTATTTGGGGGTCCAGCAATGGAGAAGAGTTTAGACACTAGGAGAAGATAAGGAACACACCCATTATCCTGAAATCACATTAGGATACTATTTTTAACCTGTTCCTTAAAACACTAGTGCTTAGGAAATCTATTGGAGGCAGAAGCAGTCAAGGGTAGCTTAGGGTTAGGGTTTGGGTTAGGGTTAGGGTTAGCTTTAGGGTACCGCTTAGGGTACGGGTTCGGGTACGGCATAGGGTATGGGTTAGGGTTAGGTTTAGGGTTAATTTCAGGGTTAGGGCTCGGTTTAGGGTACGGGTTAGGATTAGGGTACGTGTTAGGGTTAGGGTACGCGTTAGGGTTAGGGTAGTTATTAAACCTATCCCACTCTCTAGATACCCCTTAGCACGTCAAGGAATATTATTTGGGTGTCCAGCCATGGAGAAGAGTTTAGACACTAGGAGAAGATAAGGAACACACCCATTATCAAGAAATCACATTAGGATTCTCTTTTTAACCTGTTCCTTAAAACACTAGTGCTTAGGAAATCTATTGGAGGCAGATGCAGTCAAGGGTAGCTTAGGGTTAGGGTTAGGGTTATTGTTAGGGTAGGCTTAGGGTACGGGTTCGGGTACGGCATAGGGTATGGGTTAGGGTTAGGGTTAGGGTTAGTTTGAGGGTTAGGGCTCGGTTTAGCGTACGGGTTAGAATTAGGGTACGTGTTAGGGTTAGGGTAGGGGTTAGGGTTAGGGTACGCGTTAGGGTTAGGGTAGTTATTAAACCTATCCCACTCCCTAGATACCCCTTAGCACGTCAAGGAATATTATTTGGGGGGTCCAGCCATGGAGAAGAGTTTAGACACTAGGAGAAGATAAGGAACACACCCATTATCAAGAAATCACATTAGGATTCTCTTTTTAACCTGTTCCTTAAAACACTAGTGCTTAGGAAATCTATTGGAGGCAGAAGCAGTCAAGGGTAGCTTAGGGTTAGGATTAGGGTTAGGGTACGGCTTAGGGTACGGGTTCGGGTACGGGTTCGGGTACGGCGTAGGGTATGGGTTAGGGTTAGGGTTAGGGATAGTTTGAGGATTAGGGCTCGGTTTAGGTTACGGGTTAGGATTAGGGTACGTGTTAGGGTTAGGTTAGGTGTTAGGGTTAGGGTACGCGTTAGGGTTAGTGTAGTTATTAAACCTATCCCACTCTCTAGATACCCCTTAGCACGTCAAGGAATATTATTTGGGTGTCCAGCCATGGAGAAGAGTTTAGACACTAAGAGAAGATAAGGAACACACCCATTATCAAGAAATCACATTAGGATTCTCTTTTTAACCTCTCCCTTAAAACACTAGTGCTTAGGAAATCTATTGGAGGCAGAAGCAGTCAAGGGTAGCTTAGGGTTAGGGTTAGGGTTAGGGTTAGGGTTAGTGTTAGGGTACGGGTTCGGGTACGGGTTCAGGTACGGCGTAGGGTATGGGTTAGGGTTAGGGTTAGGGTTAGTTTGAGGGTTAGGGCTCGGTTTAGGGTACGGGTTAGGATTAGGGTACGTGTTAGGGTTAGGGTAGGGGTTAGGGTTAGGGTACGCGTTAGGGTTAGGGTCGTTATTAAACCTATCCCACTCTCTAGATACCCCTTAGCACGTCAAGGAATATTATTTGGGTGTCCAGCCATGGAGAAGAGTTTAGACACTAGGAGAAGATAAGGAACACACCCATTATCAAGAAATCACATTAGGATTCTCTTTTTAACCTGTTCCTTAAAACACTAGTGCTTAGGAAATCTATTGGAGGCAGAAGCAGTCAAGGGTAGCTTAGGGTTAGGGTTAGGGTTATTGTTAGGGTAAGGCTTAGGGTACGGGTTCGGGTACGGCATAGGGTTAGGGTTAGGGTTAGTTTGAGGGTTAGGGCTCGGTTTAGGGTACGGGTTAGAATTAGGGTACGTGTTAGGGTTAGGGTAGGGGTTAGGGTTAGGGTACGCGTTAGGGTTAGGGTAGTTATTAAACCTATCCGACTCCCTAGATACCCCTTAGCACGTCAAGGAATATTATTTGGGTGTCCAGCCATGGAGAAGAGTTTAGACACTAGGAGAAGATAAGGAACACACCCATTATCAAGAAATCACTTTAGGATTCTCTTTTTAACCTGTTCCTTAAAACACTAGTGCTTAGGAAATTTATTGGAGGCAGAAGCAGTCAAGGGTAGCTTAGGGTTAGGGTTAGGGTTAGGGTACGGCTTAGGGTACGGCTTAGGGTACGGGTTCGGGTACGGGTTCGGGTACGGCGTAGGGTATGGGTTAGGGTTAGGGTTAGGGATAGTTTGAGGATTAGGGCTCGGTTTCGGTTACGGGTTAGGATTAGGGTACGTGTTAGGGTTAGGTTAGGGGTTAGGGTTAGGGTACGCATTAGGGTTAGTGTAGTTATTAAACCTATCCCACTCTCTAGATACCCCTTAGCACGTCAAGGAATATTATTTGGGTGTCCAGCCATGGAGAAGAGTTTAGACACTAGGAAAAGATAAGGAACACACCCATTATCAAGAAATCACATTAGGATTCTCTTTTTAACCTGTTCCTTAAAACACTAGTGCTTAGGAAATCTATTGGAGGCAGAAGCAGTCAAGGGTAGCTTAGGGTTAGTGTTAGGGTTAGGGTTAGGGTTAGGTTACGGCTTAGGGTACGGGTTCGGGTACGGGTTCGTGTACGGCGTAGGGTGTGGGTTAGGGTTAGGGTTAGGGTTAGTTTGAAGGTTAGGGCTCAGTTTAGGGTACGTGTTAGGATTAGGGTTCGTGTTAGGGTTAGGGTAGGGGTTAGGGTTAGGGTACGCGTTAGGGTTAGGGTAGTTATTAAACCTATCCCACTCTCTACATACCCCTTAGCACGTCAAGGAATATTATTTGGGCGTCCAGCCATGGAGAAGAGTTTAGACACTAGGAGAAGATAAGGAACACACCCATTATTCTGAAATCACATTAGGATTCTCTTTTTAACCTGTTCCTTAATACACTAGTGCTTAGGAATTCTATTGGAGGCAGAAGCAGTCAAGGGTAGCTTAGGGTTAGGGTTAGGGTTAGGGTACGGCTTAGGGTACGGGTTCGGGTACGGGTTCGTGTACGGTGTAGGGTATGGGTTAGGGTTAGGGTTAGGGTTAGTTTGAAGGTTAGGGCTCGGTTTAGGGTACGGGTTAGGATTAGGGTTCGTGTTAGGGTTAGGGTAGGGGTTAGGGTTAGGGTACGCGTTAGGGTTAGGGTAGTTATTAAACCTATCCCACTCTGTAGATACCCCTTAGCACGTCAAGGAATATTATTTGGGGGTCCAGCCATGGAGAAGAGCTTAGACACTAGGAGAAGATAAGGAACACACCCATTATCCTGAAATCACATTAGGATTCTATTTTTACCCTGTTCCTTAAAACACTAGTGCTTAGGAAATCTATTGGAGGCAGAAGCAGTCAAGGGTAGCTTAGGGTTAGGGTTTGGGTTAGGGTTAGGGTTAGCTTTAGGGTACTGCTTAGGGTACGGGTTCGGGTACGGCGTAGGGTATAGGTTAGGGTTAGGGTTAGGGTTAATTTGAGGGTTAGGGCTCGGTTTAGGGTACGGGTTAGGATTAGGGTACGTGTTAGGGTTAGGGTACGCGTTAGGGTTAGGGTAGTTATTAAACCTATCCCACTCTCTAGATACCCCTTAGCACGTCAAGGAATATTATTTGGGGGTCCAGCCATGGAGAAGAGTTTAGACACTAGGAGAAGATAAGGAACACACCCATTATTCTGAAATCACATTAGGATTCTCTTTTTAACCTGTTCCTTAAAACACTAGTGCTTAGGAAATCTATTGGAGGCAGAAGCAGTCAAGGGTAGCTTAGGGTTAGGGTTAGGGTTATTGTTAGGGTAAGGCTTAGGGTACGGGTTCGGGTACGGCGTAGGGTATGGGTTAGGGTTAGGGTTAGGGTTAGTTTGAGGGTTAGGGCTCGGTTTAGGGTACGGTTTAGGATTAGGGTACGTGTTAGGGTTAGGGTACGCGTTAGGGTTAGGGTAGTTATTAAACCTATCCCACTCTCTAGATACCCTTTAGCACGTCAAGGAATATTATTTGGGGGTCCAGCCATGGAGAAGAGTTTAGACACTAGGAGAAGATAAGGAACACACCCATTATCAAGAAATCACATTAGGATTCTCTTTTTAACCTGTTCCTTAAAACACTAGTGCTTAGGAAATCTATTGGAGGCAGAAGCAGTCAAGGGTAGCTTAGGGTTAGGGTTAGGGTTAGGGTTAGGGTTAGTGTTAGGGTACGGGTTAGGTTACGGGTTCGGGTACGGCGTAGGGTATGGGTTAGGGTTAGGGTTAGGGTTAGTTTGAGGGTTAGGGCTCGGTTTAGGGTACGGGTTAGGATTAGGGTACGTGTTAGGGTTAGGGTAGGGGTTAGGGTTAGGGTACGCGTTAGGGTTAGGGTAGTTATTAAACCTATCCCACTCTCTAGATACCCCTTAGCACGTCAAGGAATATTATTTGGGTGTTCAGCCATGGAGAAGAGTTTAGACACTAGGAGAAGATAAGGAACACACCCATTATCAAGAAATCACATTAGGATACTCTTTTTAACCTGTTCCTTAAAACACTAGTGCTTAGGAAATCTATTGGAGGCAGAAGCAGTCAAGGGTAGCTTAGGGTTAGGGTTAGGGTTATTGTTAGGGTAAGGCTTAGGGTACGGGTTCGGGTACGGCATAGGGTATGGGTTAGGGTTAGGGTTAGGGTTAGTTTGAGGGTTAGGGCTCGGTTTAGGGTACGGGTTAGAATTAGGGTACGTGTTAGGGTTAGGGTAGGGGTTAGGGTTAGGGTACGCGTTAGGGTTAGGGTAGTTATTAAACCTATCCCACTCCCTAGATACCCCTTAGCACGTCAAGGAATATTATTTGGGTGTCCAGCCATGGAGAAGAGTTTAGACACTAGGAGAAGATAAGGAACACACCCATTATCAAGAAATCACATTAGGATTCTCTTTTTAACCTGTTCCTTAAAACACTAGTGCTTAGGAAATCTATTGGAGGCAGAAGCAGTCAAGGGTAGCTTAGGGTTAGTGTTAGGGTTAGGGTTAGGGTTAGGGTACGGCTTAGGGTACGGGTTCGGGTACGGGTTCGTGTACGGCGTAGGGTATGGGTTAGGGTTAGGGTTAGGGTTAGTTTGAAGGTTAGGGCTCAGTTTAGGGTACGTGTTAGGATTAGAGTTCATGTTAGGGTTAGGGTAGGGGTTAGGGTTAGGGTACGCGTTAGGGTTAGGGTAGTTATTAAACCTATCCCACTCTCTACATACCCCTTAGCACGTCAAGGAATATTATTTGAGCGTCCAGCCATGGAGAAGAGTTTAGACACTAGGAGAAGATAAGGAACACACCCATTATTCTGAAATCACATTAGGATTCTCTTTTTAACCTGTTCCTTAATACACTAGTGCTTAGGAAATCTATTGGAGGCAGAAGCAGTCAAGGGTAGCTTAGGGTTAGGGTTAGGGTTAGGGTTAGGGTTAGGGTACGGCTTAGGGTACGGGTTCGGGTACGGGTTCGTGTACGGCGTAGGGTATGGGTTAGGGTTAGGGTTAGGGTTAGTTTGAAGGTTAGGGCTCAGTTTAGGGTACGTGTTAGGATTAGGGTTCGTGTTAGGGTTAGGGTAGGGGTTAGGGTTAGGGTACGCGTTAGGGTTAGGGTAGTTATTAAACCTATTCCACACTCTAGATACCCCTTAGCACGTCAAGGAATATTATTTGGGCGTCCAGCCATGGAGAAGAGTTTAGACACTAGGAGAAGATAAGGAACACACCCATTATTCTGAAATCACATTAGGATTCTCTTTTTAACCTGTTCCTTAATACACTAGTGCTTAGGAAATCTATTGGAGGCAGAAGCAGTCAAGGGTAGCTTAGGGTTAGGGTTAGGGTTAGGGTTAGGGTTAGGGTACGGCTTAGGGTACGGGTTCGGGTACGGGTTCGTGTACGGTGTAGGGTATGGGTTAGGGTTAGGGTTAGGGTTAGTTTGAAGGTTAGGGCTCGGTTTAGGATACGGGTTAGGATTAGGGTTCGTGTTAGGGTTAGGGTAGGGGTTAGGGTTAGGGTACGCGTTAGGGTTAAGGTAGTTATTAAACCTATCCCACTCTGTAGATACCCCTTAGCACGTCAAGGAATATTACTTGGGTGTCCAGCCATGGAGAAGAGTTTAGACACTAGGAGAAGATAAGGAACACACCCATTATCAAGAAATCACATTAGGATTCTCTTTTTAACCTGTTCCTTAAAACACTAGTGCTTAGGAAATCTATTGGAGGCAGAAGCAGTCAAGGGTAGCTTAGGGGTAGGGTTAGGGTTAGGGTTAGGGTACGGATTAGGGTACGGGTTCGGGTACGGGTTCGTGTACGGCGTAGGGTATGCGTTAGGGTTAGGGTTAGGGTTAGTTTGAAGGTTAGGTCTCAGTTTAGGGTACGTGTTAGGATTAGGGTTCGTGTTAGGGTAGGGGTTAGGGTTAGGGTACGCGTTAGGGTTAGGGTAGTTATTAAACCTATCCCACTCTCTAGATACCCCTTAGCACGTCAAGGAATATTATTTGGGGGTCCAGCCATGGAGAAGAGTTTAGACACTAGGAGAAGATAAGGAACACACCCATTATCAAGAAATCACATTAGGATTCTCTTTTTAACCTGTTCCTTAAAACACTAGTGCTTAGGAAATCTATTGGAGGCAGAAGCAGTCAAGGGTAGCTTAGGGTTAGGGTTAGGGTTATTGTTAGGGTAAGGCTTAGGGTACGGGTTTGGGTACGGCGTAGGGTATGGGTTAGGGTTAGGGTTAGGGTTAGTTTGAGGGTTAGGGCTCGGTTTAGGGTACGGTTTAGGATTAGGGTACGTGTTAGGGTTAGGGTACGCGTTAGGGTTAGGGTAGTTATTAAACCTATCCCACTCTCTAGATACCCCTTAGCACGTCAAGGAATATTATTTGGGGGTCCAGCCATGGAGAAGAGTTTAGACACTAGGAGAAGATAAGGAACACACCCATTATCCTGAAATCACAATAGGATTCTCTTTTTAACCTGTTCCTTAATACACTAGTGCTTAGGAAATCTATTGGAGGCAGAAGCAGTCAAGGGCAGCTTAGGGTACGGGTTAGGATTAGTGTACGTGTTAGGGTTAGGGTAGAGGTTAGGGTTAGGGTACGCGTTAGGGTTAGGATAGTTATTAAACCTATCCCACTCTCTAGATACCCCTTAGCACGTTAAGGAATATTATTTGGGGGTCCAGCCATGGAGAAGAGTTTAGACACTAGGAGAAGATAAGGAACACACCCATTATCCTGAAATCACAATAGGATTCTCTTTTTAACCTGTTCCTTAATACACTAGTGCTTAGGAAATCTATTGGAGGCAGAAGCAGTCAAGGGTAGCTTAGGGTCAGGGTTAGGGTTAGGGTACGGCTTAGGGTACGGGTTCGGGTACGGGTTCGGGTACGGCGTAGGGTATGGGTTAGGGTTAGGGTTAGGGATAGTTTGAGGGTTAGTGCTCGGTTTAGGGTACGGGTTAGGATTAGGGTACATGTTAGGGTTAGGTTAGGGGTTAGGGTTAGGGTACGCGTTAGGGTTAGGGTAGTTATTAAACCTATCCCACTCTCTAGATACCCCTTAGCACGTCAAGGAATATTATTTGGGTGTCCAGCCATGGAGAAGAGTTTAGACACTAGGAGAAGATAAGGAACACACCCATTATCCTGAAATCACATTAGGATTCTCTTTTTAACCTGTTCCTTAAAACACTAGTGCTTAGGAAATCTATTGGAGGCAGAAGCAGTCAAGGGTAGCTTAGGGTTAGGGTTAGGGTTAGGGTTAGGGTACCGCTTAGGGTACGGGTTCGGGTACGGCGTAGGGTATGGGTTAGGGTTAAGGTTAGGGTTAATTTGAGGGTTAGGGCTCGGTTTAGGGTACGGGTTAGGATTAGGGTACGTGTTAGGGTTAGGGTACGCGTTAGGGTTAGGGTAGTTATTAAACCTATCCCACTCTCTAGATACCCCTTGGCACGTCAAGGAATATTATTTGGGGGTCCAGCCATGGAGAAGAGTTTAGACACTAGGAGAAGATAAGGAACACACCCATTATCAAGAAATCACATTAGGATTCTCTTTTTAACCTGTTCCTTAAAACACTAGTGCTTAGGAAATCTATTGGAGGCAGAAGCAGTGAAGGGTAGCTTTGGGTTAGGGTTAGGGTTAGGGTTAGGGTTAGTGTTAGGGTACGGGTTCGGGTACGGGTTCGGGTACGGCGTAGGGTATGGGTTAGGGTTAGGGTTAGGGTTAGTTTGAGGGTTAGGGCTCGGTGTAGGGTACGGGTTAGGATTAGGGTACGTGTTAGGGTTAGGGTAGGGGTTAGGGTTAGGGTACGCGTTAGGGTTAGGGTAGTTATTAAACCTATCCCACTCTCTAGATACCCCTTAGCACGTCAAGGAATATTATTTGGGTGTCCAGCCATGGAGAAGAGTTTAGACACTAGGAGAAGATAAGGAACACACCCATTATCAAGAAATCACATTAGGATTCTCTTTTTAACCTGTTCCTTAAAACACTAGTGCTTAGGAAATCTATTGGAGGCAGAAGCAGTCAAGGGTAGCTTAGGGTTAGTGTTAGGGTTAGGGTTAGGGTTAGGGTACGGCTTAGGGTACGGGTTCGGGTACGGGTTCGTGTACGGCGTAGGGTATGGGTTAGGGTTAGGGTTAGGGTTAGTTTGAAGGTTAGGGCTCAGTTTAGGTTACGTGTTAGGATTAGGGTTCGTGTTAGGGTTAGGGTAGGGGTTAGGGTTAGGGTACGCGTTAGGGTTAGGGTAGTTATTAAACCTATCCCACTCTGTAGATACCCCTTAGCACGTCAAGGAATATTATTTGGGGGTCCTTCAATGGAGAAGAGTTTAGACACTAGGAGAAGATAAGGAACACACCCATTATCCTGAAATCACATTAGGATTCTATTTTTAACCTGTTCCTTAAAACACTAGTGCTTAGGAAATCTATTGGAGGCAGAAGCAGTCAAGGGTAGCTTAGGGTTAGTGTTTGGGTTAGGGTTAGGGTTAGCTTTAGGGTACCGCTTAGGGTACGGGTTCGGGTACGGCGTAGGGTATGGGTTAGGGTTAGGGTTAGGGTTAATTTGAGGGTTAGGGCTCGGTTTAGGGTACGGGTTAGGATTAGGGTACGTGTTAGGTTTAGGGTACGCGTTAGTGTTAGGGTAGTTATTAAACCTATCCCACTCTCTAGATACCCCTTAGCACGTCAAGGAATATTATTTGGGGGTCCAGCCATGGAGAAGAGTTTAGACACTAGGAGAAGATAAGGAACACACCCATTATCAAGAAATCACATTAGGATTCTCTTTTTAACCTGTTCCTTAAAACACTAGTGCTTAGGAAATCTATTGGAGGCAGAAGCAGTCAAGGGTAGCTTAGGGTTAGGGTTAGGGTTAGGGTTAGGGTTAGTGTTAGGGTACGGGTTAGGTTACGGGTTCGGGTACGGCGTAGGGTATGGGTTAGGGTTAGGGTTAGTTTGAGGGTTAGGGCTCGTTTAGGGTACGGGTTAGGATTAGGGTACGTGTTAGGATTAGGTTAGGGGATAGGGTTAGGGTACGCGTTAGGGTTAGGGTAGTTATTAAACCTATCCCACTCTCTAGATACCCCTTAGCACGTCAAGGAATATTATTTGGGGGTCCAGCCATGGAGAAGAGTTTAGACACTAGGAGAATATAAGGACCACACCCATTATCAAGAAATCACATTAGGATTCACTTTTTAACCTGTTCCTTAAAACACTAGTGCTTAGGAAATCTATTGGAGGCAGAAGCAGTCAAGGGTAGCTTAGGGTTAGGGTTAGGGTTAGGGTTAGGGTACCGCTTAGGGTACGGGTTCGGGTACGGCGTAGGGTATGGGTTAGGGTTAAGGTTAGGGTTAATTTGAGGGTTAGGGCTCGGTTTAGGGTACGGGTTAGGATTAGGGTACGTGTTAGGGTTAGGGTACGCGTTAGGGTTAGGGTAGTTATTAAACCTATCCCACTCTCTAGATACCCCTTGGCACGTCAAGGAATATTATTTGGGGGTCCAGCCATGGAGAAGAGTTTAGACACTAGGAGAAGATAAGGAACACACCCATTATCAAGAAATCACATTAGGATTCTCTTTTTAACCTGTTCCTTAAAACACTAGTGCTTAGGAAATCTATTGGAGGCAGAAGCAGTGAAGGGTAGCTTTGGGTTAGGGTTAGGGTTAGGGTTAGGGTTAGTGTTAGGGTACGGGTTCGGGTACGGGTTCGGGTACGGCGTAGGGTATGGGTTAGGGTTAGGGTTAGGGTTAGTTTGAGGGTTAGGGCTCGGTGTAGGGTACGGGTTAGGATTAGGGTACGTGTTAGGGTTAGGGTAGGGGTTAGGGTTAGGGTACGCGTTAGGGTTAGGGTAGTTATTAAACCTATCCCACTCTCTAGATACCCCTTAGCACGTCAAGGAATATTATTTGGGTGTCCAGCCATGGAGAAGAGTTTAGACACTAGGAGAAGATAAGGAACACACCCATTATCAAGAAATCACATTAGGATTCTCTTTTTAACCTGTTCCTTAAAACACTAGTGCTTAGGAAATCTATTGGAGGCAGAAGCAGTCAAGGGTAGCTTAGGGTTAGTGTTAGGGTTAGGGTTAGGGTTAGGGTACGGCTTAGGGTACGGGTTCGGGTACGGGTTCGTGTACGGCGTAGGGTATGGGTTAGGGTTAGGGTTAGGGTTAGTTTGAAGGTTAGGGCTCAGTTTAGGTTACGTGTTAGGATTAGGGTTCGTGTTAGGGTTAGGGTAGGGGTTAGGGTTAGGGTACGCGTTAGGGTTAGGGTAGTTATTAAACCTATCCCACTCTGTAGATACCCCTTAGCACGTCAAGGAATATTATTTGGGGGTCCTTCAATGGAGAAGAGTTTAGACACTAGGAGAAGATAAGGAACACACCCATTATCCTGAAATCACATTAGGATTCTATTTTTAACCTGTTCCTTAAAACACTAGTGCTTAGGAAATCTATTGGAGGCAGAAGCAGTCAAGGGTAGCTTAGGGTTAGTGTTTGGGTTAGGGTTAGGGTTAGCTTTAGGGTACCGCTTAGGGTACGGGTTCGGGTACGGCGTAGGGTATGGGTTAGGGTTAGGGTTAGGGTTAATTTGAGGGTTAGGGCTCGGTTTAGGGTACGGGTTAGGATTAGGGTACGTGTTAGGTTTAGGGTACGCGTTAGTGTTAGGGTAGTTATTAAACCTATCCCACTCTCTAGATACCCCTTAGCACGTCAAGGAATATTATTTGGGGGTCCAGCCATGGAGAAGAGTTTAGACACTAGGAGAAGATAAGGAACACACCCATTATCAAGAAATCACATTAGGATTCTCTTTTTAACCTGTTCCTTAAAACACTAGTGCTTAGGAAATCTATTGGAGGCAGAAGCAGTCAAGGGTAGCTTAGGGTTAGGGTTAGGGTTAGGGTTAGGGTTAGTGTTAGGGTACGGGTTAGGTTACGGGTTCGGGTACGGCGTAGGGTATGGGTTAGGGTTAGGGTTAGTTTGAGGGTTAGGGCTCGTTTAGGGTACGGGTTAGGATTAGGGTACGTGTTAGGATTAGGTTAGGGGATAGGGTTAGGGTACGCGTTAGGGTTAGGGTAGTTATTAAACCTATCCCACTCTCTAGATACCCCTTAGCACGTCAAGGAATATTATTTGGGGGTCCAGCCATGGAGAAGAGTTTAGACACTAGGAGAATATAAGGACCACACCCATTATCAAGAAATCACATTAGGATTCACTTTTTAACCTGTTCCTTAAAACACTAGTGCTTAGGAAATCTATTGGAGGCAGAAGCAGTCAAGGGTAGCTTAGGGTTAGGGTTAGGGTTAGGGTTAGGGTTAGTGTTAGGGTACGGCTTAGGGTACGGGTTCGTGTACTGGTTCGTGTACGGCGTAGGGTATGGTTTAGGGTTAGGGTTAGGGTTAGTTTGAGGGTTAGGGCTCGGTTTAGGGTACGGGTTAGGATTAGGGTACGTGTTAAGGTTAGGGTAGGGGTTAGGGTTAGGGTACGCGTTAGGGTTAGGGTAGTTATTAAACCTATCCCACTCTCTAGATACCGCTTAGCACGTCAAGGAATATTATTTGGGGGTCCAGCCAGGGAGAAGAATTTAGACACTAGGAGAAGATAAGGAACACACCCATTATCAAGAAATCACATTAGGATTCTCTTTTTAACCTGTTCCTTAAAACACTAGTGCTTAGGAAATCTATTGGAGGCAGAAGCAGTCAAGGGTAGCTTAGGGTTAGGGTTAGGGTTAGGGTTAGGGTACGGCTTAGGGTACGGGTTTGGGTACGGGTTCGTGTACGGCGTAGGGTATGGGTTAGGGTTAGGGTTAGGGTTACTTTGAAGGTTAGGGATCGGTTTAGGGTACGGGTTAGGATTAGGGTTCGTGTTAGGGTTAGGGTAGTTATTAAACCTATCCCACTCTCTAGATACCCCTTAGCACGTCAAGGAATATTATTTGGGGGTCCAGCCAAGGAGAAGAGTTTAGACACTAGGAGAAGATAAGGAACACACCCATTAAACTGAAATCACATTAGGATTCCCTTTTTAACCTGTTCCTTAAAACACTAGTGCTTAGGAAATCTATTGGAGGCAGAAGCAGTCAAGGGTAGCTTAGGGTTAGGGTTAGGGTTAGGGTACGGCTTAGGGTACGGGTTCGGGTACGGGTTCGGGTACGGCGTAGGGTATGGGTTAGGGTTAGGATTAGGGTTAGTTTGAGGGTTAGGGCTCGGTTTAGGGTACGTGTTAGGGTTAGGGTAGGGGTTAGGGTTAGGGTACGCGTTAGGGTTAGGGTAGTTATTAAACCTATCCCCCTCTCTAGATACCCCTTAGCACGTCAAGGTATATTATTTGGGGGTCCAGCCATGGAGAAGAGTTTAGACACTAGGAGAAGATAAGGAACACACACATTATCAAGAATCACATTAGGATTCTCTTTTTAACCTGTTCCTTAAAACATGAGTGCTTAGGAAATCTATTGGAGGCAGAAGCAGTCAAGGGTAGCTTAGGGTTAGGGTTAGGGTTAGCGTTAGGGTTAGGGTACGGCTTAGGGTACGGGTTCGGGTACGGGTTCGGGTACGGCGTAGGGTATGGGTTAGGTTTAGGGTTAGGGATAATTTGAGGGTTAGTGCTCGGTTTAGGGTACGGGTTAGGATTAGGGTACATGTTAGGGTTAGGTTAGGGGTTAGGGTTAGGGTACGCGTTAGGGTTAGGGTAGTTATTAAACCTATCCCACTCTCTAGATACCCCTTAGCACGTCAAGGAATATTATTTGGGTGTCCAGCCATGGAGAAGAGTTTAGACACTAGGAGAAGATAAGGAACACACCCATTATCCTGAAATCACATTAGGATTCTCTTTTTAACCTGTTCCTTAAAACACTAGTGCTTAGGAAATCTATTGGAGGCAGAAGCAGTCAAGGGTAGCTTAGGGTTATGGTTAGGGTTAGGGTTAGGGTTAGCTTTAGGGTACCGCTTAGGGTACGGGTTCGGGTACGGCGTAGGGTATGGGTTAGGGTTAGGGTTAGGGTTAATTTGAGGGTTAGGGCTCAGTTTAGGGTACGGGTTAGGATTAGGGTACGTGTTAGGGTTAGGGTACGCGTTAGGGTTAGGGTAGTTATTAAACCTATCCCACTCTCTAGATACCCCTTAGCACGTCAAGGAATATTATTTGGGGGTCCAGCCATGGAGAAGAGTTTAGACACTAGGAGAAGATAAGGAACACACCCATTATCAAGAAATCACATTAGGATTCTCTTTTTAACCTGTTCCTTAAAACACTAGTGCTTAGGAAATCTATTGGAGGCAGAAGCAGTCAAGGGTAGCTTAGGGTTAGGGTTAGGGTTAGTGTTAGGGTACGGGTTCGGGTACGGGTTCGGGTACGGCGTAGGGTATGGGTTAGGGTTAGGGTTAGGGTTAGTTTGAAGGTTAGGGCTCGGTTTAGGGTACGGGTTAGGATTAGGGTTCGTGTTAGGGTTAGGATAGGGGATAGGGTTAGGGTACGCGTTAGGTTTAGGGTAGTTATTAAACCTATCCCACTCTCTAGATACCCCTTAGGACGTCAAGGAATATTATTTGGGTGTCCAGCCATGGAGAAGAGTTTAGACACTAGGAGAAAATAAGGAACACACCCATTATCAAGAAATCACATTAGGATTCTCTTTTTAACCTGTTCCTTAAAACACTAGTGCTTAGGAAATCTATTGGAGGCAGAAGCAGTCAAGGGTAGCTTAGGGTTAGGGTTAGGGTTAGGGTTAGGGTTAGGGTACGGCTTAGGGTACGGGTTCGGCTACGGGTTCGGGTACGGCGTAGGGTATGGGTTAGGGTTAGGGTTAGGGATAGTTTGAGGGTTAGTGCTCGGTTTAGGGTACGGGTTAGGATTAGGGTACATGTTAGGGTTAGGTTAGGGGTTAGGGTTAGGGTACGCGTTAGGGTTAGGGTAGTTATTAAACCTATCCCACTCTCTAGATACCCCTTAGCACGTCAAGGAATATTATTTGGGTGTCCAGCCATGGAGAAGAGTTTAGACACTAGGAGAAGATAAGGAACACACCCATTATCCTGAAATCACATTAGGATTCTCTTTTTAGCCTGTTCCTTAAAACACTACTGCTTAGGAAATCTATTGGAGGCAGAAGCAGTCAAGGGTAGCTTAGTGTTAGGGTTAGGGTTAGGGTTAGGGTTAGCTTTAGGGTACCGCTTAGGGTACGGGTTCGGGTACGGCGTAGGGTATGGGTTAGGGTTAGGGTTAGGGTTAATTTGAGGGTTAGGGCTCGGTTTAGGGTACGGGTTAGGATTAGGGTACGTGTTAGGGTTAGGGTACGCGTTAGGGTTAGGGTAGTTATTAAACCTATCCCACTCTCTAGATACCCCTTGGCACGTCAAGGAATATTATTTGGGGGTCCAGCCATGGAGAAGAGTTTAGACACTAGGAGAAGATAAGGAACACACCCATTATCAAGAAATCACATTAGGATTCTCTTTTTAACCTGTTCCTTAAAACACTAGTGCTTAGGAAATCTATTGGAGGCAGAAGCAGTCAACGGTAGCTTAGGGTTAGGGTTAGGGTTAGGGTTAGGGTTAGTGTTAGGGTACGGGTTAGGTTACGGGTTCGGGTACGGCGTAGGGTATGGGTTAGGGTTAGGGTTAGTTCGAGGGTTAGGGCTCGTTTAGGGTAGGGGTTAGGATTAGGGTACGTGTTAGGATTAGGGTAGGGGATAGGGTTAGGGTACGCGTTAGGGTTAGGGTAGTTATTAAACCTATCCCACTCTCTAGATACCCCTTAGCACGTCAAGGAATATTATTTGGGGGTCCAGCCATGGAGAAGAGTTTAGACACTAGGAGAATATAAGGACCACACCCATTATCAAGCAATCACATTAGGATTCACTTTTTAACCTGTTCCTTAAAACACTAGTGCTTAGGAAATCTATTGGAGGCAGAAGCAGTCAAGGGTAGCTTAGGGTTAGGGTTAGGGTTAGGGTTAGTGTTAGGGTACGGCTTAGGGTACGGGTTCGGGTACGGGTTCGGGTACCGCGTAGGGTATGGGTTAGGGTTAGGGTTAGAGTTAGTTTGAGGGTTAGGGCTCGGTTTAGGGTACGGGTTAGGATTAGGGTACGTGTTAATGTTAGGGTAGGGGTTAGGGTTAGGGTACGCGTTAGGGTTAGGGTAGTTATTAAACCTATCCCACTCTCTAGATACCCCTTAGCACCTCAAGGAATATTATTTGGGGGTCCAGCCAGGGAGAAGAGTTTAGACACTAGGAGAAGATAAGGAACACACCCATTATCAAGAAATCACATTAGGATTCTCTTTTTAACCTGTTCCTTAAAACACTAGTGCTTAGGAAATCTATTGGAGGCAGAAGCAGTCAAGGGTAGCTTAGGGTTAGTGTTAGGGTTATGGTTGGGGTTAGTGTTAGGGTACGGCTTAGGGTACGGGTTCGTGTACTGGTTCGTGTACGGCGTAGGGTATGGTTTAGGGTTAGGGTTAGGGTTAGTTTGAGGGTTAGGGCTCGGTTTAGGGTACGGGTTAGGATTAGGGTACGTGTTAAGGTTAGGGTAGGGGTTAGGGTTAGGGTACGCGTTAGGGTTAAGGTAGTTATTAAACCTATCCCACTCTCTAGATACCCCTTAGCACGTCCAGGAATATTATTTGGGGGTCGGGCCAGGGAGAAGAGTTTAGACACTAGGAGAAGATAAGGAACACACCCATTATCAAGAAATCACATTAGGATTCTCTTTTTAACCTGTTCCTTAAAACACTAGTGCTTAGGAAATCTATTGGAGGCAGAAGCAGTCAAGGGTAGCTTAGGGTTAGGGTTAGGGTTAGGGTTAGGGTTAGTGTTAGGGTACGGCTTAGGGTACGGGTTCGTGTACTGGTTCGTGTACGGCGTAGGGTATGGTTTAGGGTTAGGGTTAGGGTTAGTTTGAGGGTTAGGGCTCGGTTTAGGGTACGGGTTAGGATTAGGGTACGTGTTAAGGTTAGGGTAGGGGTTAGGGTTAGGGTACGCGTTAGGGTTAGGGTAGTTATTAAACCTATCCCACTCTCTAGATACCCCTTAGCACGTCAAGGAATATTATTTGGGGGTCCAGCCATGGAGAAGAGTTTAGACACTAGGAGAAGATAAGGAACACACCCATTAAACTGAAATCACATTAGGATTCCCTTTTTAACCTGTTCCTTAAAACACTAGTGCTTAGGAAATCTATTGGAGGCAGAAGCAGTCAAGGGTAGCTTAGGGTTAGGGTTAGGGTTAGGGTACGGCTTAGGGTACGGGTTCGGGTACGGGTTCGGGTACGGGTTAGGGTACGGCGTAGGGTATGGGTTAGGGTTAGGGTTAGGGTTAGTTTGAGGGTTAGGGCTCGGTTTAGGGTACGTGTTAGGGTTAGGGTAGGGGTTAGGGTTAGGGTACGCATTAGGGTTAGGGTAGTTATTAAACCTATCCCCCTCTCTAGATACCCCTTAGCACGTCAAGGTATATTATTTGGGGGTCCAGCCAGGGAGAAGAGTTTAGACACTAGGAGAAGATAAGGAACACACCCATTATCAAGAAATCACATTAGGATTCTCTTGTTAACCTGTTCCTTAAAACACTAGTGCTTAGGAAATCTATTGGAGGCAGAAGCAGTCAAGGGTAGCTTAGGGTTAGGGTTAGGGTTAGGGTTGGGGTTAGTGTTAGGGTACGGCTTAGGGTACGGGTTCGTGTACTGGTTCGTGTACGGCGTAGGGTATGGTTTAGGGTTAGGGTTAGGGTTAGTTTGAGGGTTAGGGCTCGGTTTAGGGTACGGGATAGGATTAGGGTACGTGTTAAGGTTAGGGTAGGGGTTTGGGTTAGGGTACGCGTTAGGGTTAGGGTAGTTATTAAACCTATCCCACTCTCTAGATACATCTTAGCACGTCAAGGAATATTATTTGGGGGTCGGGCCAGGGAGAAGAGTTTAGACACTAGGAGAAGATAAGGAACACACCCATTATCAAGAAATCACATTAGGATTCTCTTTTTAACCTGTTCCTTAAAACACTAGTGCTTAGGAAATCTATTGGAGGCAGAAGCAGTCAAGGGTAGCTTAGGGTTACGGTTAGGGTTAGGGTTAGGGTTAGTGTTAGGGTACGGCTTAGGGTACGGGTTCGTGTACTGGTTCGTGTACGGCGTAGGGTATGGTTTTGGGTTAGGGTTAGGGTTAGTTTGAGGGTTAGGGCTCGGTTTAGGGTACGGGTTAGGATTAGGGTACGTGTTAAGGTTAGGGAAGGGGTTAGGGTTAGGGTACGCATTAGGGTTAGGGTAGTTATTAAACCTATCCCACTCTCTAGATACCCCTTAGCACGTCAAGGAATATTATTTGGGGGTCCAGCCAGGGAGAAGAGTTTAGACACTAGGAGAAGATAAGGAACACACCCATTATCAAGAAATCACATTAGGATTCTCTTTTTAATCTGTTCCTTAAAACACTAGTGCTTAGGAAATCTATTGGAGGCAGAAGCAGTCAAGGGTAGCTTAGGGTTAGGGTTAGGGTTAGGGTACGGCTTAGGGTACGGGTTTGGGTACGGGTTCGTGTACGGCGTAGGGTATGGGTTATGGTTAGGTTTAGGGTTACTTTGAATGTTAGGGCTCGGTTTAGTGTACGGGTTAGGATTAGGGTTCGTGTTAGGGTTAGGGTAGTTATTAAACCTATCCCACTCTCTAGATACCCCTTAGCACGTCAAGGAATATTATTTGGGGGTCCAGCCATGGAGAAGAGTTTAGACACTAGGAGAAGATAAGGAACACACCCATTAAACTGAAATCACATTAGGATTCCCTTTTTAACCTGTTCCTTAAAACACTAGTGCTTAGGAAATCTATTGGAGGCAGAAGCAGTCAAGGGTAGCTTAGGGTTAGGGTACGGCTTAGGGTACGGGTTCGGGTACGGGTTCGGGTACGGGTTCGGGTACGGCGTAGGGTATGGGTTAGGGTTAGGGTTAGGGTTAGTTTGAGGGTTAGGGCTCGGTTTAGGGTACGTGTTAGTGTTAGGGTAGGGGTTAGGGTTAGGGTACGCGTTAGGGTTAGGGTAGTTATTAAACCTATCCCCCTCTCTAGATACCCCTTAGCACGTCAAGGTATATTAATTGGGGGTCCAGCCATGGAGAAGAGTTTAGACACTAGGAGAAGATAAGGAACACACCCATTATCAAGAATCACATTAGGATTCTCTTTTTAACCTGTTCCTTAAAACATGAGTGCTTAGGAAATCTATTGCAGGCAGAAGCAGTCAAGGGTAGCTTAGGGTTAGGGTTAGGGTTAGGGTTAGGGTACGGCTTAGGGTACGGGTTCGGGTACGGGTTCGGGTACGGCGTAGGGTATGGGTTAGGGTTAGGGTTAGGGTTAGTTTGAGGGTTATGGCTCGGTTTAGGGTACGGGTTAGGATTAGGGTACGTGTTAGGATTAGGGTAGGGGTTAGGTTTAGGGTACGCGTTAGGGTTAGGGTAGTTATTAAACATATCCCACTCTCTAGATACCCGTTAGCACGTCAAGGAATATTATTTGGGGGTACAGCCATGGAGAAGAGTTTAGACACTAGGAGAAGATAAGGAACACACCCATTATCAAGAAATCACATTAGGATTCTCTTTTTAACCTGTTCCTTAAAACACTAGTGCTTAGGAAATCTATTGGACGCAGAAGCAGTCAAGAGTAGCTTAGGGTTAGGGTTAGGGTTAGAGTACGGCTTAGGGTACGGGTTCGGGTACGGGTTCGGGTACGGTGTAGGGTATGGGTTAGGGTTAGGGTTAGGGTTAGTTTGAGGGTTAAGGCTCGGTATAGGGTACGGGTTAGGATTAGGGTACGTGTTAAGGTTAGGGTAGGGGTTAGGGTTAGGGTACGCGTTAGGGTTAGGGTAGTTATTAAACCTATCCCACTCTCTAGATACCCCTTAGCACGTCAAGGAATATTATTTGGGGGTCGGGCTAGTGAGAAGAGTTTAGACACTATGAGAAGATAAGGAACACACCCATTATCAAGAAATCACATTAGGATTCTCTTTTTAACCTGTTCCTTAAAACACTAGTGCTTAGGAAATCTATTGGAGGCAGAAGCAGTCAAGGGTAGCTTAGGGTTAGGGTTAGGGTTAGGGTTAGGGTTAGTGTTAGGGTACGGCTTAGGGTACGGGTTCGTGTACTGGTTCGTGTACGGCGTAGGGTATGGTTTAGGGTTAGGGTTAGGGTTAGTTTGAGGGTTAGGGCTCGGTTTAGGGTACGGGTTAGGATTAGGGTACGTGTTAAGGTTAGGGAAGGGGTTAGGGTTAGGGTACGCGTTAGGGTTAGGG
Source organism: Eschrichtius robustus (assembly GCF_028021215.1). NCBI lineage: Eukaryota > Metazoa > Chordata > Mammalia > Artiodactyla > Eschrichtiidae > Eschrichtius > Eschrichtius robustus. Next base: position 347,846 of record NW_027175316.1, read on the forward strand.
TAGTTATTAAACCTATCCCACACTCTAGATACCCCTTAGCACGTCAAGGAATATTATTTGGGGGTCCAGCCATGGAGAAGAGTTTAGACACTAGGAGAAGATAAGGAACACACCCATTAAACTGAAATCACATTAGGATTCCCTTTTTAACCTGTTCCTTAAAACACTAGTGCTTAGGAAATCTATTGGAGGCAGAAGCAGTCAAGGGTAGCTTAGGGTTAGGGTTAGGGTTAGGGTACGGCTTAGGGTACGGGTTCGGGTACGGGTTCGGGTACGGGTTCGGGTACGGCGTAGGGTATGGAATAGGGTTAGGGTTAGGGTTAGTTTGAGGGTTAGGGCTCGGTTTAGGGTACGTGTTAGGGTTAGGGTAGGGGTTAGGGTTAGGGTACGCGTTAGGGTTAGGGTAGTTATTAAACCTATCCCCCTCTCTAGATACCCCTTAGCACGTCAAGGTATATTATTTGGGGGTCCAGCCATGGAGAAGAGTTTAGACACTAGGAGAAGATAAGGAACACACACATTATCAAGAATCACATTAGGATTCTCTTTTTAACCTGTTCCTTAAAACATGAGTGCTTAGGAAATCTATTGCAGGCAGAAGCAGTCAAGGGTAGCTTAGGGTTAGGGTTAGGGTTAGGGTTAGGGTACGGCTTAGGGTACGGGTTCGGGTACGGGTTCGGGTACGGCGTAGGGTATGGGTTAGGGTTAGGGTTAGGGTTAGTTTGAGGGTTATGGCTCGGTTTAGGATACGGGTTAGGATTAGGGTACGTGTTAGGATTAGGGTAGGGGTTAGGTTTAGGGTACGCGTTAGGGTTAGGGTAGTTATTAAACATATCCCACTCTCTAGATACCCCTTAGCACGTCAAGGAATATTATTTGGGGGTACAGCCATGGAGAAGAGTTTAGACACTAGGAGAAGATAAGGAACACACCCATTATCAATAAATCACATTAGGATTCTCTTTTTAACCTGTTCCTTAAAACACTAGTGCTTAGGAAATCTATTGGAGGCAGAAGCAGTCAAGGGTAGCTTAGGGTTAGGGTTAGGGTTAGGGTTAGTGTTAGGGTACGGCTTAGGGTACGGGTTCGGGTACGGGTTCGGGTACGGCGTAGGGTATGGTTTAGGGTTAGGGTTAGGGTTAGTTTGAGGGTTAGGGCTCGGTTTAGGGTACGGGTTAGGATTAGGGTACGTGTTAAGGTTAGGGTAGGGGTTAGGGTTAGGGTACGCGTTAGGGTTAGGGTAGTTATTAAACCTATCCCACTCTCTAGATACCCCTTAGCACGTCAAGGAATATTATTTGGGGGTCGGGCCAGGGAGAAGAGTTTAGACACTAGGAGAAGATAAGGAACACACCCATTATCAAGAAATCACATTAGGATTCTCTTTTTAACCTGTTCCTTAAAACACTAGTGCTTAGGAAATCTATTGGAGGCAGAAGCAGTCAAGGGTAGCTTAGGGTTAGGGTTAGGGTTAGGGTTAGGGTTAGTGTTAGGGTACGGCTTAGGGTACGGGTTCGTGTACTGGTTCGTGTACGGCGTAGGGTATGGTTTAGGGTTAGGGTTAGGGTTAGTTTGAGGGTTAGAGCTCGGTTTAGGGTACGGGTTAGGATTAGGGTACGTGTTAAGGTTAGGGAAGGGGTTAGGGTTAGGGTACGCATTAGGGTTAGGGTAGTTATTAAACCTATCCCACTCTCTAGATACCCCTTAGCACGTCAAGGAATATTATTTGGGGGTCCAGCCAGGGAGAAGAGTTTAGACACTAGGAGAAGATAAGGAACACACCCATTATCAAGAAATCACATTAGGATTCTCTTTTTAACCTGTTCCTTAAAACACTAGTGCTTAGGAAATCTGTTTGAGGCAGAAGCAGTCAAGGGTAGCTTAGGGTTAGGGTTAGGGTTAGGGTACGGCTTAGGGTACGGGTTTGGGTACGGGTTCGTGTACGGCGTAGGGTATGGGTTAGGGTTAGGGTTAGGGTTACTTTGAATGTTAGGGCTCGGTTTAGTGTACGGGTTAGGATTAGGGTTCGTGTTAGGGTTAGGGTAGTTATTAAACCTATCCCACTCTCTAGATACCCCTTAGCACGTCAAGGAATATTATTTGGGGGTCCAGCCATGGAGAAGAGTTTAGACACTAGGAGAAGATAAGGAACACACCCATTAAACTGAAATCACATTAGGATTCCCTTTTTAACCTGTTCCTTAAAACACTAGTGCTTAGGAAATCTATTGGAGGCAGAAGCAGTCAAGGGTAGCTTAGGGTTAGGGTTAGGGTTAGGGTACGGCTTAGGGTACGGGTTCGGGTACGGGTTCAGGTACGGGTTCGGGTACGGCGTAGGGTATGGGTTAGGGTTAGGGTTAGGGTTAGTTTGAGGGTTAGGGCTCGGTTTAGGGTACGTGTTAGGGTTAGGGTAGGGGTTAGGGTTAGGGTACGCGTTAGAGTTAGGGTAGTTATTAAACCTATCCCCCTCTCTAGATACCCCTTAGCACGTCAAGGTATATTAATTGGGGGTCAAGCCATGGAGAAGAGTTTAGACACTAGGAGAAGATAAGGAACACACCCATTATCAAGAATCACATTAGGATTCTCTTTTTAACCTGTTCCTTAAAACATGAGTGCTTAGGAAATCTATTGCAGGCAGAAGCAGTCAAGGGTAGCTTAGGGTTAGGGTTAGGGTTAGGGTTTGGGTACGGCTTAGGGTACGGGTTCGGGTACGGGTTCGGGTACGGCGTAGGGTATGGGTTAGGGTTAGGGTTAGTTTGAGGGTTATGGCTCGGTTTAGGGTACGGGTTAGGATTAGGGTACGTGTTAGGATTAGGGTAGGGGTTAGGTTTAGGGTACGCGTTAGGGTTAGGGTAGTTATTAAACATATCCCACTCTCTAGATACCCCTTAGCACGTCAAGGAATATTATTTGGGGGTACAGCCATGGAGAAGAGTTTAGACACTAGGAGAAGATAAGGAACACACCCATTATCAAGAAATCACATTAGGATTCTCTTTTTAACCTGTTCCTTAAAACACTAGTGCTTAGGAAATCTATTGGACGCAGAAGCAGTCAAGGGTAGCTTAGGGTTAGGGTTAGGGTTAGGGTTAGGGTACGGCTTAGGGTATGGGTTCGGGTACGGGTTCGGGTACGGTGTAGGGTATGGGTTAGGGTTAGGGTTAGGGTTAGTTTGAGGGTTAAGGCTCGGTTTAGGGTACGGGTTAGGATTAGGGTACGTGTTAAGGTTAGGGTAGGGGTTAGGGTTAGGGTACGCGTTAGGGTTAGGGTACGCGTTAGGGTTAGGGTACTTATTAAACCTATCCCACTCTCTAGATACCCCTTAGCACGTCAAGGAATATTATTTGGGGGTCCAGCCAGGGAGAAGAGTTTAGACACTAGGAGAAGATAAGGAACACACCCATTATCAAGAAATCACATTAGGATTCTCTTTTTAACCTGTTCCTTAAAACACTAGTGCTTAGGAAATCTATTGGAGGCAGAAGCAGTCAAGGGTAGCTTAGGGTTAGGGTTAGGGTTAGGGTTAGGGTTAAGGTACGGCTTAGGGTACGGGTTCGGGTACGGCGTAGGGTATGGGTTAGGGTTAGGGTTAGGGTTAGTTTGAGGGTTAGGGCTCGGTTTAGGGTACGGGTTAGGATTAGGGTACGTGTTAGGGTTAGGGTAGGGGTTAGGGTTAGGGTACGCGTTAGGGTTAGGGTAGTTATTAAACCTATCCCACTCTCTAGATAACACTTAGCAAGACAAGGAATATTATTTGGGGGTCCAGCCATGGAGAAGAGTTTAGACAGTAGGAGAAGATAAGGAACACACCCATTATCAAGAAATCACATTAGGATTCACTTTTTAACCTGTTCCTTAAAACACTAGTGCTTAGGAAATCTATTGGAGGCAGAAGCAGTCAAGGGTAGCTTAGGGTTAGGGTTAGCGTTAGGGTTAGTGTTAGGGTACGGCTTAGGGTTCGGGTTCGGGTACGGGTTCGGGTACGGCGTAGGGTATGGTTTAGGGTTAGGGTTAGGGTTAGTTTGAGGGTTAGGGCTCGGTTTAGGGTACGGGTTAGCATTAGGGTACGTGTTAGGGTTAGGGTAGGGGTTAGGGTTAGGGTACGCGTTAGGGTTAGGGTAGTTATTAAACCTAGCCCACTCTCTAGATACCCCTTAGCACGTCAAGGAATATTATTTGGGGGTCCAGCCATGGAGAAGAGTTTAGACACTAGGAGAAGATAAGGAACACACCCATTATCAAGAAATCACATTAGGATTCTCTTTTTAACCTGTTCCTTAAAACACTAGTGCTTAGGAAATCTATTGGAGGCAGAAGCAGTCAAGGGTAGCTTAGGGTTAGGGTTAGGGTTATTGTTAGGGTAAGGCTTAGGGTACGGGTTCGGGTACGGCGTAGGGTATGGGTTAGGGTTAGGGTTAGGGTTAGTTTGAGGGTTAGGGCTCGGTTTAGGGTACGGTTTAGGATTAGGGTACGTGTTAGGGTTAGGGTACGCGTTAGGGTTAGGGTAGTTATTAAACCTATCCCACTCTCTAGATACCCCTTAGCACGTCAAGGAATATTATTTGGGGGTCCATCCATGGAGAAGAGTTTAGACACTAGGAGAAGATAAGGAACACACCCATTATCCTGAAATCACAATAGGATTCTATTTTTAACCTGTTCCTTAATACACTAGTGCTTAGGAAATCTATTGGAGGCAGAAGCAGTCAAGGGTAGCTTAGGGTTAGGGTTAGGGTTAGGGTTAGGGTACGGCTTAGGGTACGGGTTCGGGTACGGGTTCGGGTACGGCGTAGGGTATGGGTTAGGGTTAGGGTTAGGGATAGTTTGAGGGTTAGTGCTCGGTTTAGGGTACGGGTTAGGATTAGGGTACATGTTAGGGTTAGGTTAGGGGTTAGGGTTAGGGTACGCGTTAGGGTTAGGGTAGTTATTAAACCTATCCCACTCTCTAGATACCCCTTAGCACGTCAAGGAATATTATTTGGGTGTCCAGCCATGGAGAAGAGTTTAGACACTAGGAGAAGATAAGGAACACACCCATTATCCTGAAATCACATTAGGATTCTCTTTTTAACCTGTTTCTTAAAACACTAGTGCTTAGGAAATCTATGGGAGGCAGAAGCAGTCAAGGGTAGCTTAGGGTTAGGGTTAGGGTTAGGGTTAGGGTTAGCTTTAGGGTACCGCTTAGGGTACGGGTTCGGGTACGGCGTAGGGTATGTGTTAGGGTTAGGGTTAGGGTTAATTTGAGGGTTAGGGCTCGGTTTAGGGTACGGGTTAGGATTAGGGTACGTGTTAGGGTTAGGGTACGCGTTAGGGTTAGGGTAGTTATTAAACCTATCCCACTCTCTAGATACCCCTTAGCACGTCAAGGAATATTATTTGGGGGTCCAGCCATGGAGAAGAGTTTAGACACTAGGAGAAGATAAGGAACACACCCATTATCAAGAAATCACATTAGGATTCTCTTTTTAACCTGTTCCTTAAAACACTAGTGCTTAGGAAATCTATTGGAGGCAGAAGCAGTCAAGGGTAGCTTAGGGTTAGGGTTAGGGTTAGTGTTAGGGTACGGGTTAGGTTACGGGTTCGGGTACGGCGTAGGGTATGGGTTAGGGTTAGATTTAGGGTTAGTTTGAGGGTTAGGGCTCGGTTTAGGGTACGGGTTAGGATTAGGGTACGTGTTAGGGTTAGGGTAGGGGTTAGGGTTAGGGTACGCGTTAGGGTTAGGGTAGTTATTAAACCTATCCCACTCTCTAGATACCCCTTAGCACGTCAAGGAATATTATTTGGGGGTCGGGCCAGGGAGAAGAGTTTAGACACTAGGAGAAGATAAGGAACACACCCATTATCAAGAAATCACATTAGGATTCTCTTTTTAACCTGTTCCTTAAAACACTAGTGCTTAGGAAATCTATTGGAGGCAGAAGCAGTCAAGGGTAGCTTAGGGTTAGGGTTAGGGTTAGGGTTAGGGTTAGTGTTAGGGTACGGCTTAGGGTACGGGTTCGTGTACTGGTTCGTGTACGGCGTAGGGTATGGTTTAGGGTTAGGGTTAGGGTTAGTTTGAGGGTTAGGGCTCGGTTTAGGGTACCGGTTAGGATTAGGGTACGTGTTAAGGTTAGGGAAGGGGTTAGGGTTAGGGTACGCATTAGGGTTAGGGTAGTTATTAAACCTATCCCACTCTCTAGATACCCCTTAGCACGTCAAGGAATATTATTTGGGGGTCCAGCCAGGGAGAAGAGTTTAGACACTAGGAGAAGATAAGGAACACACCCATTATCAAGAAATCACATTAGGATTCTCTTTTTAACCTGTTCCTTAAAACACTAGTGCTTAGGAAATCTGTTGGAGGCAGAAGCAGTCAAGGGTAGCTTAGGGTTAGGGTTAGGGTTAGGGTACGGCTTAGGGTACGGGTTTGGGTACGGGTTCGTGTACGGCGTAGGGTATGGGTTAGGGTTAGGGTTAGGGTTACTTTGAATGTTAGGGCTCGGTTTAGTGTACGGGTTAGGATTAGGGTTCGTGTTAGGGTTAGGGTAGTTATTAAACCTATCCCACTCTCTAGATACCCCTTAGCACGTCAAGGAATATTATTTGGGGGTCCAGCCATGGAGAAGAGTTTAGACACTAGGAGAAGATAAGGAACACACCCATTAAACTGAAATCACATTAGGATTCCCTTTTTAACCTGTTCCTTAAAACACTAGTGCTTAGGAAATCTATTGGAGGCAGAAGCAGTCAAGGGTAGCTTAGGGTTAGGGTTAGGGTTAGGGTACGGCTTAGGGTACGGGTTCGGGTACGGGTTCGGGTACGGGTTCGGGTACGGCGTAGGGTATGGGTTAGGGTTAGGGTTAGGGTTAGTTTGAGGGTTAGGGCTCGGTTTAGGGTACGTGTTAGGGTTAGGGTAGGGGTTAGGGTTAGGGTACGCGTTAGGGTTAGGGTAGTTATTAAACCTATCCCCCTCTCTAGATACCCCTTAGCACGTCAAGGTATATTAATTGGGGGTCCAGCCATGGAGAAGAGTTTAGACACTAGGAGAAGATAAGGAACACACCCATTATCAAGAATCACATTAGGATTCTCTTTTTAACCTGTTCCTTAAAACATGAGTGCTTAGGAAATCTATTGCAGGCAGAAGCAGTCAAGGGTAGCTTAGGGTTAGGGTTAGGGTTAGGGTTAGGGTACGGCTTAGGGTACGGGTTCGGGTACGGGTTCGGGTACGGCGTAGGGTATGGGTTAGGGTTAGGGTTAGGGTTAGTTTGAGGGTTATGGCTCGGTTTAGGGTACGGGTTAGGATTAGGGTACGTGTTAGGATTAGGGTAGGGGTTAGGTTTAGGGTTCGCGTTAGGGTTAGGGTAGTTATTAAACATATCCCACTCTCTAGATACCCCTTAGCACGTCAAGGAATATTATTTGGGGGTACAGCCATGGAGAAGAGTTTAGACACTAGGAGAAGATAAGGAACACACCCATTATCAAGAAATCACATTAGGATTCTCTTTTTAACCTGTTCCTTAAAACACTAGTGCTTAGGAAATCTATTGGAGGCAGAAGCAGTCAAGGGTAGCTTAGGGTTAGGGTTAGGGTTAGGGTTAGGGTACGGCTTAGGGTACGGGTTCGGGTACGGGTTCGGGTACGGTGTAGGGTATGGGTTAGGGTTAGGGTTAGGGTTAGTTTGAGGGTTAAGGCTCGGTTTAGGGTACGGGTTAGGATTAGGGTACGTGTTAAGGTTAGGGTAGGGGTTAGGGTTAGGGTACGCGTTAGGGTTAGGGTAGTTATTAAACCTATCCCACTCTCTAGATACCCCTTAGCACGTCAAGGAATATTATTTGGGGGTCGGGCCAGGGAGAAGAGTTTAGACACTAGGAGAAGATAAGGAACACACCCATTATCAAGAAATCACATTAGGATTCTCTTTTTAACCTGTTCCTTAAAACACTAGTGCTTAGGAAATCTATTGGAGGCAGAAGCAGTCAAGGGTAGCTTAGGGTTAGGGTTAGGGTTAGGGTTAGGGTTAGTGTTAGGGTACGGCTTAGGGTACGGGTTCGTGTACTGGTTCGTGTACGGCGTAGGGTATGGTTTAGGGTTAGGGTTAGGGTTAGTTTGAGGGTTAGGGCTCGGTTTAGGGTACGGGTTAGGATTAGGGTACGTGTTAAGGTTAGGGAAGGGGTTAGGGTTAGGGTACGCGTTAGGGTTAGGGTAGTTATTAAACCTATCCCACACTCTAGATACCACTTAGCACGTCAAGGAATATTATTTGGGGGTCCAGCCAGGGAGAAGAGTTTAGACACTAGGAGAAGATAAGGAACACACCCATTATCAAGAAATCACATTAGGATTCACTTTTGAACCTGTTCCTTAAAACACTAGTGCTTAGGAAATCTATTGGAGGCAGAAGCAGTCAAGGGTAGCTTAGGGTTAGGGTTAGGGTTAGGGTACGGCTTAGGGTACTGGTTTGGGTATGGGTTCGTGTACGGCGTAGGGTATGGGTTAGGGTTAGGGTTAGGGTTACTTTGAAGGTTAGGGCTCGGTTTAGGGTACGGGTTAGGATTAGGGTTCGTGTTAGGGTTAGGGTAGTTATTAAACCTATCCCACTCTCTAGATACCCCTTAGCACGTCAAGGAATATTATTTGGGGGTCCAGCCATGGAGAAGAGTTTAGACACTAGGAGAAGATACGGAACACACCCATTAAACTGAAATCACATTAGGATTCCCTTTTTAACCTGTTCCTTAAAACACTAGTGCTTAGGAAATCTATTGGAGGCAGAAGCAGTCAAGGGTAGCTTAGGGTTAGGGTTAGGGTTAGGGTACGGCTTAGGGTACGGGTTCGGGTACGGGTTCAGGTACGGGTTCGGGTACGGCGTAGGGTATGGGTTAGGGTTAGGGTTAGGGTTAGTTTGAGGGTTAGGGCTCGGTTTAGGGTACGTGTTAGGGTTAGGGTAGGGGTTAGGGTTAGGGTACGCGTTAGAGTTAGGGTAGTTATTAAACCTATCCCCCTCTCTAGATACCCCTTAGCACGTCAAGGTATATTAATTGGGGGTCAAGCCATGGAGAAGAGTTTAGACACTAGGAGAAGATAAGGAACACACCCATTATCAAGAATCACATTAGGATTCTCTTTTTAACCTGTTCCTTAAAACATGAGTGCTTAGGAAATCTATTGCAGGCAGAAGCAGTCAAGGGTAGCTTAGGGTTAGGGTTAGGGTTAGGGTTAGGGTACGGCTTAGGGTACGGGTTCGGGTACGGGTTCGGGTACGGCGTAGGGTATGGGTTAGGGTTAGGGTTAGTTTGAGGGTTATGGCTCGGTTTAGGGTACGGGTTAGGATTAGGGTACGTGTTAGGATTAGGGTAGGGGTTAGGTTTAGGGTACGCGTTAGGGTTAGGGTAGTTATTAAACATATCCCACTCTCTAGATACCCCTTAGCACGTCAAGGAATATTATTTGGGGGTACAGCCATGGAGAAGAGTTTAGACACTAGGAGAAGATAAGGAACACACCCATTATCAAGAAATCACATTAGGATTCTCTTTTTAACCTGTTCCTTAAAACACTAGTGCTTAGGAAATCTATTGGACGCAGAAGCAGTCAAGGGTAGCTTAGGGTTAGGGTTAGGGTTAGGGTTAGGGTACGGCTTAGGGTATGGGTTCGGGTACGGGTTCGGGTACGGTGTAGGGTATGGGTTAGGGTTAGGGTTAGGGTTAGTTTGAGGGTTAAGGCTCGGTTTAGGGTACGGGTTAGGATTAGGGTACGTGTTAAGGTTAGGGTAGGGGTTAGGGTTAGGGTACGCATTAGGGTTAGGGTACGCGTTAGGGTTAGGGTACTTATTAAACCTATCCCACTCTCTAGATACCCCTTAGCACGTCAAGGAATATTATTTGGGGGTCCAGCCAGGGAGAAGAGTTTAGACACTAGGAGAAGATAAGGAACACACCCATTATCAAGAAATCACATTAGGATTCTCTTTTTAACCTGTTCCTTAAAACACTAGTGCTTAGGAAATCTATTGGAGGCAGAAGCAGTCAAGGGTAGCTTAGGGTTAGGGTTAGGGTTAGGGTTAGGGTTAAGGTACGGCTTAGGGTACGGGTTCGGGTACGGGTTCGGGTACGGCGTAGGGTATGGGTTAGGGTTAGGGTTAGGGTTAGTTTGAGGGTTAGGGCTCGGTTTAGGGTACGGGTTAGGATTAGGGTACGTGTTAGGGTTAGGGTAGGGGTTAGGGTTAGGGTACGCGTTAGGGTTAGGGTAGTTATTAAACCTATCCCACTCTCTAGATAACACTTAGCAAGTCAAGGAATATTATTTGGGGGTCCAGCCATGGAGAAGAGTTTAGACACTAGGAGAAGATAAGGAACACACCCATTATCAAGAAATCACATTAGGATTCACTTTTTAACCTGTTCCTTAAAACACTAGTGCTTAGGAAATCTATTGGAGGCAGAAGCAGTCAAGGGTAGCTTAGGGTTAGGGTTAGCGTTAGGGTTAGGGTTAGGGTACGGCTTAGGGTTCGGGTTCGGGTACGGGTTCGGGTACGGCGTAGGGTATGGTTTAGGGTTAGGGTTAGGGTTAGTTTGAGGGTTAGGGCTCGGTTTAGGGTACGGGTTAGCATTAGGGTACGTGTTAGGGTTAGGGTAGGGGTTAGGGTTAGGGTACGCGTTAGGGTTAGGGTAGTTATTAAACCTAGCCCACTCTCTAGATACCCCTTAGCACGTCAAGGAATATTATTTGGGGGTCCAGCCATGGAGAAGAGTTTAGACACTAGGAGAAGATAAGGAACACACCCATTATCAAGAAATCACATTAGGATTCTCTTTTTAACCTGTTCCTTAAAACACTAGTGCTTAGGAAATCTATTGGAGGCAGAAGCAGTCAAGGGTAGCTTAGGGTTAGGGTTAGGGTTATTGTTAGGGTAAGGCTTAGGGTACGGGTTCGGGTACGGCGTAGGGTATGGGTTAGGGTTAGGGTTAGGGTTAGTTTGAGGGTTAGGGCTCGGTTTAGGGTACGGTTTAGGATTAGGGTACGTGTTAGGGTTAGGGTACGCGTTAGGGTTAGGGTAGTTATTAAACCTATCGCACTCTCTAGATACCCCTTAGCACGTCAAGGAATATTATTTGGGGGTCCATCCATGGAGAAGAGTTTAGACACTAGGAGAAGATAAGGAACACACCCATTATCAAGAAATCACATTAGGATTCTCTTTTTAACCTGTTCCTTAAAACACTAGTGCTTAGGAAATCTATTGGAGGCAGAAGCAGTCAACGGTAGCTTAGGGTTAGGGTTAGGGTTAGGGTTAGGGTTAGTGTTAGGGTACGGGTTAGGTTACGGGTTCGGGTACGGCGTAGGGTATGGGTTAGGGTTAGGGTTAGTTCGAGGGTTAGGGCTCGTTTAGGGTAGGGGTTAGGATTAGGGTACGTGTTAGGATTAGGGTAGGGGATAGGGTTAGGGTACGCGTTAGGGTTAGGGTAGTTATTAAACCTATCCCACTCTCTAGATACCCCTTAGCACGTCAAGGAATATTATTTGGGGGTCCAGCCATGGAGAAGAGTTTAGACACTAGGAGAATATAAGGACCACACCCATTATCAAGCAATCACATTAGGATTCACTTTTTAACCTGTTCCTTAAAACACTAGTGCTTAGGAAATCTATTGGAGGCAGAAGCAGTCAAGGGTAGCTTAGGGTTAGGGTTAGGGTTAGGGTTAGTGTTAGGGTACGGCTTAGGGTACGGGTTCGGGTACGGGTTCGGGTACCGCGTAGGGTATGGGTTAGGGTTAGGGTTAGAGTTAGTTTGAGGGTTAGGGCTCGGTTTAGGGTACGGGTTAGGATTAGGGTACGTGTTAATGTTAGGGTAGGGGTTAGGGTTAGGGTACGCGTTAGGGTTAGGGTAGTTATTAAACCTATCCCACTCTCTAGATACCCCTTAGCACCTCAAGGAATATTATTTGGGGGTCCAGCCAGGGAGAAGAGTTTAGACACTAGGAGAAGATAAGGAACACACCCATTATCAAGAAATCACATTAGGATTCTCTTTTTAACCTGTTCCTTAAAACACTAGTGCTTAGGAAATCTATTGGAGGCAGAAGCAGTCAAGGGTAGCTTAGGGTTAGTGTTAGGGTTATGGTTGGGGTTAGTGTTAGGGTACGGCTTAGGGTACGGGTTCGTGTACTGGTTCGTGTACGGCGTAGGGTATGGTTTAGGGTTAGGGTTAGGGTTAGTTTGAGGGTTAGGGCTCGGTTTAGGGTACGGGTTAGGATTAGGGTACGTGTTAAGGTTAGGGTAGGGGTTAGGGTTAGGGTACGCGTTAGGGTTAAGGTAGTTATTAAACCTATCCCACTCTCTAGATACCCCATAGCACGTCCAGGAATATTATTTGGGGGTCGGGCCAGGGAGAAGAGTTTAGACACTAGGAGAAGATAAGGAACACACCCATTATCAAGAAATCACATTAGGATTCTCTTTTTAACCTGTTCCTTAAAACACTAGTGCTTAGGAAATCTATTGGAGGCAGAAGCAGTCAAGGGTAGCTTAGGGTTAGGGTTAGGGTTAGGGTTAGGGTTAGTGTTAGGGTACGGCTTAGGGTACGGGTTCGTGTACTGGTTCGTGTACGGCGTAGGGTATGGTTTAGGGTTAGGGTTAGGGTTAGTTTGAGGGTTAGGGCTCGGTTTAGGGTACGGGTTAGGATTAGGGTACGTGTTAAGGTTAGGGTAGGGGTTAGGGTTAGGGTACGCGTTAGGGTTAGGGTAGTTATTAAACCTATCCCACTCTCTAGATACCCCTTAGCACGTCAAGGAATATTATTTGGGGGTCCAGCCATGGAGAAGAGTTTAGACACTAGGAGAAGATAAGGAACACACCCATTAAACTGAAATCACATTAGGATTCCCTTTTTAACCTGTTCCTTAAAACACTAGTGCTTAGGAAATCTATTGGAGGCAGAAGCAGTCAAGGGTAGCTTAGGGTTAGGGTTAGGGTTAGGGTACGGCTTAGGGTACGGGTTCGGGTACGGGTTCGGGTACGGGTTAGGGTACGGCGTAGGGTATGGGTTAGGGTTAGGGTTAGGGTTAGTTTGAGGGTTAGGGCTCGGTTTAGGGTACGTGTTAGGGTTAGGGTAGGGGTTAGGGTTAGGGTACGCATTAGGGTTAGGGTAGTTATTAAACCTATCCCCCTCTCTAGATACCCCTTAGCACGTCAAGGTATATTATTTGGGGGTCCAGCCAGGGAGAAGAGTTTAGACACTAGGAGAAGATAAGGAACACACCCATTATCAAGAAATCACATTAGGATTCTCTTGTTAACCTGTTCCTTAAAACACTAGTGCTTAGGAAATCTATTGGAGGCAGAAGCAGTCAAGGGTAGCTTAGGGTTAGGGTTAGGGTTAGGGTTGGGGTTAGTGTTAGGGTACGGCTTAGGGTACGGGTTCGTGTACTGGTTCGTGTACGGCGTAGGGTATGGTTTAGGGTTAGGGTTAGGGTTAGTTTGAGGGTTAGGGCTCGGTTTAGGGTACGGGATAGGATTAGGGTACGTGTTAAGGTTAGGGTAGGGGTTTGGGTTAGGGTACGCGTTAGGGTTAGGGTAGTTATTAAACCTATCCCACTCTCTAGATACATCTTAGCACGTCAAGGAATATTATTTGGGGGTCGGGCCAGGGAGAAGAGTTTAGACACTAGGAGAAGATAAGGAACACACCCATTATCAAGAAATCACATTAGGATTCTCTTTTTAACCTGTTCCTTAAAACACTAGTGCTTAGGAAATCTATTGGAGGCAGAAGCAGTCAAGGGTAGCTTAGGGTTACGGTTAGGGTTAGGGTTAGGGTTAGTGTTAGGGTACGGCTTAGGGTACGGGTTCGTGTACTGGTTCGTGTACGGCGTAGGGTATGGTTTTGGGTTAGGGTTAGGGTTAGTTTGAGGGTTAGGGCTCGGTTTAGGGTACGGGTTAGGATTAGGGTACGTGTTAAGGTTAGGGAAGGGGTTAGGGTTAGGGTACGCATTAGGGTTAGGGTAGTTATTAAACCTATCCCACTCTCTAGATACCCCTTAGCACGTCAAGGAATATTATTTGGGGGTCCAGCCAGGGAGAAGAGTTTAGACACTAGGAGAAGATAAGGAACACACCCATTATCAAGAAATCACATTAGGATTCTCTTTTTAATCTGTTCCTTAAAACACTAGTGCTTAGGAAATCTATTGGAGGCAGAAGCAGTCAAGGGTAGCTTAGGGTTAGGGTTAGGGTTAGGGTACGGCTTAGGGTACGGGTTTGGGTACGGGTTCGTGTACGGCGTAGGGTATGGGTTATGGTTAGGTTTAGGGTTACTTTGAATGTTAGGGCTCGGTTTAGTGTACGGGTTAGGATTAGGGTTCGTGTTAGGGTTAGGGTAGTTATTAAACCTATCCCACTCTCTAGATACCCCTTAGCACGTCAAGGAATATTATTTGGGGGTCCAGCCATGGAGAAGAGTTTAGACACTAGGAGAAGATAAGGAACACACCCATTAAACTGAAATCACATTAGGATTCCCTTTTTAACCTGTTCCTTAAAACACTAGTGCTTAGGAAATCTATTGGAGGCAGAAGCAGTCAAGGGTAGCTTAGGGTTAGGGTACGGCTTAGGGTACGGGTTCGGGTACGGGTTCGGGTACGGGTTCGGGTACGGCGTAGGGTATGGGTTAGGGTTAGGGTTAGGGTTAGTTTGAGGGTTAGGGCTCGGTTTAGGGTACGTGTTAGTGTTAGGGTAGGGGTTAGGGTTAGGGTACGCGTTAGGGTTAGGGTAGTTATTAAACCTATCCCCCTCTCTAGATACCCCTTAGCACGTCAAGGTATATTAATTGGGGGTCCAGCCATGGAGAAGAGTTTAGACACTAGGAGAAGATAAGGAACACACCCATTATCAAGAATCACATTAGGATTCTCTTTTTAACCTGTTCCTTAAAACATGAGTGCTTAGGAAATCTATTGCAGGCAGAAGCAGTCAAGGGTAGCTTAGGGTTAGGGTTAGGGTTAGGGTTAGGGTACGGCTTAGGGTACGGGTTCGGGTACGGGTTCGGGTACGGCGTAGGGTATGGGTTAGGGTTAGGGTTAGGGTTAGTTTGAGGGTTATGGCTCGGTTTAGGGTACGGGTTAGGATTAGGGTACGTGTTAGGATTAGGGTAGGGGTTAGGTTTAGGGTACGCGTTAGGGTTAGGGTTGTTATTAAACATATCCCACTCTCTAGATACCCCTTAGCACGTCAAGGAATATTATTTGGGGGTACAGCCATGGAGAAGAGTTTAGACACTAGGAGAAGATAAGGAACACACCCATTATCAAGAAATCACATTAGGATTCTCTTTTTAACCTGTTCCTTAAAACACTAGTGCTTAGGAAATCTATTGGACGCAGAAGCAGTCAAGGGTAGCTTAGGGTTAGGGTTAGGGTTAGAGTACGGCTTAGGGTACGGGTTCGGGTACGGGTTCGGGTACGGTGTAGGGTATGGGTTAGGGTTAGGGTTAGGGTTAGTTTGAGGGTTAAGGCTCGGTATAGGGTACGGGTTAGGATTAGGGTACGTGTTAAGGTTAGGGTAGGGGTTAGGGTTAGGGTACGCGTTAGGGTTAGGGTAGTTATTAAACCTATCCCACTCTCTAGATACCCCTTAGCACGTCAAGGAATATTATTTGGGGGTCGGGCCAGTGAGAAGAGTTTAGACACTAGGAGAAGATAAGGAACACACCCATTATCAAGAAATCACATTAGGATTCTCTTTTTAACCTGTTCCTTAAAACACTAGTGCTTAGGAAATCTATTGGAGGCAGAAGCAGTCAAGGGTAGCTTAGGGTTAGGGTTAGGGTTAGGGTTAGGGTTAGTGTTAGGGTACGGCTTAGGGTACGGGTTCGTGTACTGGTTCGTGTACGGCGTAGGGTATGGTTTAGGGTTAGGGTTAGGGTTAGTTTGAGGGTTAGGGCTCGGTTTAGGGTACGGGTTAGGATTAGGGTACGTGTTAAGGTTAGGGAAGGGGTTAGGGTTAGGGTACGCGTTAGGGTTAGGGTAGTTATTAAACCTATCCCACACTCTAGATACCCCTTAGCACGTCAAGGAATATTATTTGGGGGTGCAGCCATGGAGAAGCGTTTAGACACTAGGAGAAGATAAGGAACACACCCATTAAACTGAAATCACATTAGGATTCCCTTTTTAACCTGTTCCTTAAAACACTAGTGCTTAGGAAATCTATTGGAGGCAGAAGCAGTCAAGGGTAGCTTAGGGTTAGGGTTAGGGTTAGGGTACGGCTTAGGGTACGGGTTCGGGTACGGGTTCGGGTACGGGTTCGGGTACGGCGTAGGGTATGGAATAGGGTTAGGGTTAGGGTTAGTTTGAGGGTTAGGGCTCGGTTTAGGGTACGTGTTAGGGTTAGGGTAGGGGTTAGGGTTAGGGTACGCGTTAGGGTTAGGGTAGTTATTAAACCTATCCCCCTCTCTAGATACCCCTTAGCACGTCAAGGTATATTATTTGGGGGTCCAGCCATGGAGAAGAGTTTAGACACTAGGAGAAGATAAGGAACACACACATTATCAAGAATCACATTAGGATTCTCTTTTTAACCTGTTCCTTAAAACATGAGTGCTTAGGAAATCTATTGCAGGCAGAAGCAGTCAAGGGTAGCTTAGGGTTAGGGTTAGGGTTAGGGTTAGGGTACGGCTTAGGGTACGGGTTCGGGTACGGGTTCGGGTACGGCGTAGGGTATGGGTTAGGGTTAGGGTTAGGGTTAGTTTGAGGGTTATGGCTCGGTTTAGGATACGGGTTAGGATTAGGGTACGTGTTAGGATTAGGGTAGGGGTTAGGTTTAGGGTACGCGTTAGGGTTAGGGTAGTTATTAAACATATCCCACTCTCTAGATACCCCTTAGCACGTCAAGGAATATTATTTGGGGGTACAGCCATGGAGAAGAGTTTAGACACTAGGAGAAGATAAGGAACACACCCATTATCAATAAATCACATTAGGATTCTCTTTTTAACCTGTTCCTTAAAACACTAGTGCTTAGGAAATCTATTGGAGGCAGAAGCAGTCAAGGGTAGCTTAGGGTTAGGGTTAGGGTTAGGGTTAGTGTTAGGGTACGGCTTAGGGTACGGGTTCGGGTACGGGTTCGGGTACGGCGTAGGGTATGGTTTAGGGTTAGGGTTAGGGTTAGTTTGAGGGTTAGGGCTCGGTTTAGGGTACGGGTTAGGATTAGGGTACGTGTTAAGGTTAGGGTAGGGGTTAGGGTTAGGGTACGCGTTAGGGTTAGGGTAGTTATTAAACCTATCCCACTCTCTAGATACCCCTTAGCACGTCAAGGAATATTATTTGGGGGTCGGGCCAGGGAGAAGAGTTTAGACACTAGGAGAAGATAAGGAACACACCCATTATCAAGAAATCACATTAGGATTCTCTTTTTAACCTGTTCCTTAAAACACTAGTGCTTAGGAAATCTATTGGAGGCAGAAGCAGTCAAGGGTAGCTTAGGGTTAGGGTTAGGGTTAGGGTTAGGGTTAGTGTTAGGGTACGGCTTAGGGTACGGGTTCGTGTACTGGTTCGTGTACGGCGTAGGGTATGGTTTAGGGTTAGGGTTAGGGTTAGTTTGAGGGTTAGAGCTCGGTTTAGGGTACGGGTTAGGATTAGGGTACGTGTTAAGGTTAGGGAAGGGGTTAGGGTTAGGGTACGCATTAGGGTTAGGGTAGTTATTAAACCTATCCCACTCTCTAGATACCCCTTAGCACGTCAAGGAATATTATTTGGGGGTCCAGCCAGGGAGAAGAGTTTAGACACTAGGAGAAGATAAGGAACACACCCATTATCAAGAAATCACATTAGGATTCTCTTTTTAACCTGTTCCTTAAAACACTAGTGCTTAGGAAATCTGTTTGAGGCAGAAGCAGTCAAGGGTAGCTTAGGGTTAGGGTTAGGGTTAGGGTACGGCTTAGGGTACGGGTTTGGGTACGGGTTCGTGTACGGCGTAGGGTATGGGTTAGGGTTAGGGTTAGGGTTACTTTGAATGTTAGGGCTCGGTTTAGTGTACGGGTTAGGATTAGGGTTCGTGTTAGGGTTAGGGTAGTTATTAAACCTATCCCACTCTCTAGATACCCCTTAGCACGTCAAGGAATATTATTTGGGGGTCCAGCCATGGAGAAGAGTTTAGACACTAGGAGAAGATAAGGAACACACCCATTAAACTGAAATCACATTAGGATTCCCTTTTTAACCTGTTCCTTAAAACACTAGTGCTTAGGAAATCTATTGGAGGCAGAAGCAGTCAAGGGTAGCTTAGGGTTAGGGTTAGGGTTAGGGTACGGCTTAGGGTACGGGTTCGGGTACGGGTTCAGGTACGGGTTCGGGTACGGCGTAGGGTATGGGTTAGGGTTAGGGTTAGGGTTAGTTTGAGGGTTAGGGCTCGGTTTAGGGTACGTGTTAGGGTTAGGGTAGGGGTTAGGGTTAGGGTACGCGTTAGAGTTAGGGTAGTTATTAAACCTATCCCCCTCTCTAGATACCCCTTAGCACGTCAAGGTATATTAATTGGGGGTCAAGCCATGGAGAAGAGTTTAGACACTAGGAGAAGATAAGGAACACACCCATTATCAAGAATCACATTAGGATTCTCTTTTTAACCTGTTCCTTAAAACATGAGTGCTTAGGAAATCTATTGCAGGCAGAAGCAGTCAAGGGTAGCTTAGGGTTAGGGTTAGGGTTAGGGTTTGGGTACGGCTTAGGGTACGGGTTCGGGTACGGGTTCGGGTACGGCGTAGGGTATGGGTTAGGGTTAGGGTTAGTTTGAGGGTTATGGCTCGGTTTAGGGTACGGGTTAGGATTAGGGTACGTGTTAGGATTAGGGTAGGGGTTAGGTTTAGGGTACGCGTTAGGGTTAGGGTAGTTATTAAACATATCCCACTCTCTAGATACCCCTTAGCACGTCAAGGAATATTATTTGGGGGTACAGCCATGGAGAAGAGTTTAGACACTAGGAGAAGATAAGGAACACACCCATTATCAAGAAATCACATTAGGATTCTCTTTTTAACCTGTTCCTTAAAACACTAGTGCTTAGGAAATCTATTGGACGCAGAAGCAGTCAAGGGTAGCTTAGGGTTAGGGTTAGGGTTAGGGTTAGGGTACGGCTTAGGGTATGGGTTCGGGTACGGGTTCGGGTACGGTGTAGGGTATGGGTTAGGGTTAGGGTTAGGGTTAGTTTGAGGGTTAAGGCTCGGTTTAGGGTACGGGTTAGGATTAGGGTACGTGTTAAGGTTAGGGTAGGGGTTAGGGTTAGGGTACGCGTTAGGGTTAGGGTACGCGTTAGGGTTAGGGTACTTATTAAACCTATCCCACTCTCTAGATACCCCTTAGCACGTCAAGGAATATTATTTGGGGGTCCAGCCAGGGAGAAGAGTTTAGACACTAGGAGAAGATAAGGAACACACCCATTATCAAGAAATCACATTAGGATTCTCTTTTTAACCTGTTCCTTAAAACACTAGTGCTTAGGAAATCTATTGGAGGCAGAAGCAGTCAAGGGTAGCTTAGGGTTAGGGTTAGGGTTAGGGTTAGGGTTAAGGTACGGCTTAGGGTACGGGTTCGGGTACGGCGTAGGGTATGGGTTAGGGTTAGGGTTAGGGTTAGTTTGAGGGTTAGGGCTCGGTTTAGGGTACGGGTTAGGATTAGGGTACGTGTTAGGGTTAGGGTAGGGGTTAGGGTTAGGGTACGCGTTAGGGTTAGGGTAGTTATTAAACCTATCCCACTCTCTAGATAACACTTAGCAAGACAAGGAATATTATTTGGGGGTCCAGCCATGGAGAAGAGTTTAGACAGTAGGAGAAGATAAGGAACACACCCATTATCAAGAAATCACATTAGGATTCACTTTTTAACCTGTTCCTTAAAACACTAGTGCTTAGGAAATCTATTGGAGGCAGAAGCAGTCAAGGGTAGCTTAGGGTTAGGGTTAGCGTTAGGGTTAGTGTTAGGGTACGGCTTAGGGTTCGGGTTCGGGTACGGGTTCGGGTACGGCGTAGGGTATGGTTTAGGGTTAGGGTTAGGGTTAGTTTGAGGGTTAGGGCTCGGTTTAGGGTACGGGTTAGCATTAGGGTACGTGTTAGGGTTAGGGTAGGGGTTAGGGTTAGGGTACGCGTTAGGGTTAGGGTAGTTATTAAACCTAGCCCACTCTCTAGATACCCCTTAGCACGTCAAGGAATATTATTTGGGGGTCCAGCCATGGAGAAGAGTTTAGACACTAGGAGAAGATAAGGAACACACCCATTATCAAGAAATCACATTAGGATTCTCTTTTTAACCTGTTCCTTAAAACACTAGTGCTTAGGAAATCTATTGGAGGCAGAAGCAGTCAAGGGTAGCTTAGGGTTAGGGTTAGGGTTATTGTTAGGGTAAGGCTTAGGGTACGGGTTCGGGTACGGCGTAGGGTATGGGTTAGGGTTAGGGTTAGGGTTAGTTTGAGGGTTAGGGCTCGGTTTAGGGTACGGTTTAGGATTAGGGTACGTGTTAGGGTTAGGGTACGCGTTAGGGTTAGGGTAGTTATTAAACCTATCCCACTCTCTAGATACCCCTTAGCACGTCAAGGAATATTATTTGGGGGTCCATCCATGGAGAAGAGTTTAGACACTAGGAGAAGATAAGGAACACACCCATTATCCTGAAATCACAATAGGATTCTATTTTTAACCTGTTCCTTAATACACTAGTGCTTAGGAAATCTATTGGAGGCAGAAGCAGTCAAGGGTAGCTTAGGGTTAGGGTTAGGGTTAGGGTTAGGGTACGGCTTAGGGTACGGGTTCGGGTACGGGTTCGGGTACGGCGTAGGGTATGGGTTAGGGTTAGGGTTAGGGATAGTTTGAGGGTTAGTGCTCGGTTTAGGGTACGGGTTAGGATTAGGGTACATGTTAGGGTTAGGTTAGGGGTTAGGGTTAGGGTACGCGTTAGGGTTAGGGTAGTTATTAAACCTATCCCACTCTCTAGATACCCCTTAGCACGTCAAGGAATATTATTTGGGTGTCCAGCCATGGAGAAGAGTTTAGACACTAGGAGAAGATAAGGAACACACCCATTATCCTGAAATCACATTAGGATTCTCTTTTTAACCTGTTTCTTAAAACACTAGTGCTTAGGAAATCTATGGGAGGCAGAAGCAGTCAAGGGTAGCTTAGGGTTAGGGTTAGGGTTAGGGTTAGGGTTAGCTTTAGGGTACCGCTTAGGGTACGGGTTCGGGTACGGCGTAGGGTATGGGTTAGGGTTAGGGTTAGGGTTAATTTGAGGGTTAGGGCTCGGTTTAGGGTACGGGTTAGGATTAGGGTACGTGTTAGGGTTAGGGTACGCGTTAGGGTTAGGGTAGTTATTAAACCTATCCCACTCTCTAGATACCCCTTAGCACGTCAAGGAATATTATTTGGGGGTCCAGCCATGGAGAAGAGTTTAGACACTAGGAGAAGATAAGGAACACACCCATTATCAAGAAATCACATTAGGATTCTCTTTTTAACCTGTTCCTTAAAACACTAGTGCTTAGGAAATCTATTGGAGGCAGAAGCAGTCAAGGGTAGCTTAGGGTTAGGGTTAGGGTTAGTGTTAGGGTACGGGTTAGGTTACGGGTTCGGGTACGGCGTAGGGTATGGGTTAGGGTTAGATTTAGGGTTAGTTTGAGGGTTAGGGCTCGGTTTAGGGTACGGGTTAGGATTAGGGTACGTGTTAGGGTTAGGGTAGGGGTTAGGGTTAGGGTACGCGTTAGGGTTAGGGTAGTTATTAAACCTATCCCACTCTCTAGATACCCCTTAGCACGTCAAGGAATATTATTTGGGGGTCGGGCCAGGGAGAAGAGTTTAGACACTAGGAGAAGATAAGGAACACACCCATTATCAAGAAATCACATTAGGATTCTCTTTTTAACCTGTTCCTTAAAACACTAGTGCTTAGGAAATCTATTGGAGGCAGAAGCAGTCAAGGGTAGCTTAGGGTTAGGGTTAGGGTTAGGGTTAGGGTTAGTGTTAGGGTACGGCTTAGGGTACGGGTTCGTGTACTGGTTCGTGTACGGCGTAGGGTATGGTTTAGGGTTAGGGTTAGGGTTAGTTTGAGGGTTAGGGCTCGGTTTAGGGTACCGGTTAGGATTAGGGTACGTGTTAAGGTTAGGGAAGGGGTTAGGGTTAGGGTACGCATTAGGGTTAGGGTAGTTATTAAACCTATCCCACTCTCTAGATACCCCTTAGCACGTCAAGGAATATTATTTGGGGGTCCAGCCAGGGAGAAGAGTTTAGACACTAGGAGAAGATAAGGAACACACCCATTATCAAGAAATCACATTAGGATTCTCTTTTTAACCTGTTCCTTAAAACACTAGTGCTTAGGAAATCTGTTGGAGGCAGAAGCAGTCAAGGGTAGCTTAGGGTTAGGGTTAGGGTTAGGGTACGGCTTAGGGTACGGGTTTGGGTACGGGTTCGTGTACGGCGTAGGGTATGGGTTAGGGTTAGGGTTAGGGTTACTTTGAATGTTAGGGCTCGGTTTAGTGTACGGGTTAGGATTAGGGTTCGTGTTAGGGTTAGGGTAGTTATTAAACCTATCCCACTCTCTAGATACCCCTTAGCACGTCAAGGAATATTATTTGGGGGTCCAGCCATGGAGAAGAGTTTAGACACTAGGAGAAGATAAGGAACACACCCATTATCAAGAAATCACATTAGGATTCTCTTTTTAACCTGTTCCTTAAAACATGAGTGCTTAGGAAATCTATTGCAGGCAGAAGCAGTCAAGGGTAGCTTAGGGTTAGGGTTAGGGTTAGGGTACGGCTTAGGGTACGGGTTCGGGTACGGGTTCGGGTACGGGTTCGGGTACGGCGTAGGGTATGGAATAGGGTTAGGGTTAGGGTTAGTTTGAGGGTTAGGGCTCGGTTTAGGGTACGTGTTAGGGTTAGGGTAGGGGTTAGGGTTAGGGTACGCGTTAGGGTTAGGGTAGTTATTAAACCTATCCCCCTCTCTAGATACCCCTTAGCACGTCAAGGTATATTATTTGGGGGTCCAGCCATGGAGAAGAGTTTAGACACTAGGAGAAGATAAGGAACACACACATTATCAAGAATCACATTAGGATTCTCTTTTTAACCTGTTCCTTAAAACATGAGTGCTTAGGAAATCTATTGCAGGCAGAAGCAGTCAAGGGTAGCTTAGGGTTAGGGTTAGGGTTAGGGTTAGGGTACGGCTTAGGGTACGGGTTCGGGTACGGGTTCGGGTACGGCGTAGGGTATGGGTTAGGGTTAGGGTTAGGGTTAGTTTGAGGGTTATGGCTCGGTTTAGGATACGGGTTAGGATTAGGGTACGTGTTAGGATTAGGGTAGGGGTTAGGTTTAGGGTACGCGTTAGGGTTAGGGTAGTTATTAAACATATCCCACTCTCTAGATACCCCTTAGCACGTCAAGGAATATTATTTGGGGGTACAGCCATGGAGAAGAGTTTAGACACTAGGAGAAGATAAGGAACACACCCATTATCAATAAATCACATTAGGATTCTCTTTTTAACCTGTTCCTTAAAACACTAGTGCTTAGGAAATCTATTGGAGGCAGAAGCAGTCAAGGGTAGCTTAGGGTTAGGGTTAGGGTTAGGGTTAGTGTTAGGGTACGGCTTAGGGTACGGGTTCGGGTACGGGTTCGGGTACGGCGTAGGGTATGGTTTAGGGTTAGGGTTAGGGTTAGTTTGAGGGTTAGGGCTCGGTTTAGGGTACGGGTTAGGATTAGGGTACGTGTTAAGGTTAGGGTAGGGGTTAGGGTTAGGGTACGCGTTAGGGTTAGGGTAGTTATTAAACCTATCCCACTCTCTAGATACCCCTTAGCACGTCAAGGAATATTATTTGGGGGTCGGGCCAGGGAGAAGAGTTTAGACACTAGGAGAAGATAAGGAACACACCCATTATCAAGAAATCACATTAGGATTCTCTTTTTAACCTGTTCCTTAAAACACTAGTGCTTAGGAAATCTATTGGAGGCAGAAGCAGTCAAGGGTAGCTTAGGGTTAGGGTTAGGGTTAGGGTTAGGGTTAGTGTTAGGGTACGGCTTAGGGTACGGGTTCGTGTACTGGTTCGTGTACGGCGTAGGGTATGGTTTAGGGTTAGGGTTAGGGTTAGTTTGAGGGTTAGAGCTCGGTTTAGGGTACGGGTTAGGATTAGGGTACGTGTTAAGGTTAGGGAAGGGGTTAGGGTTAGGGTACGCATTAGGGTTAGGGTAGTTATTAAACCTATCCCACTCTCTAGATACCCCTTAGCACGTCAAGGAATATTATTTGGGGGTCCAGCCAGGGAGAAGAGTTTAGACACTAGGAGAAGATAAGGAACACACCCATTATCAAGAAATCACATTAGGATTCTCTTTTTAACCTGTTCCTTAAAACACTAGTGCTTAGGAAATCTGTTTGAGGCAGAAGCAGTCAAGGGTAGCTTAGGGTTAGGGTTAGGGTTAGGGTACGGCTTAGGGTACGGGTTTGGGTACGGGTTCGTGTACGGCGTAGGGTATGGGTTAGGGTTAGGGTTAGGGTTACTTTGAATGTTAGGGCTCGGTTTAGTGTACGGGTTAGGATTAGGGTTCGTGTTAGGGTTAGGGTAGTTATTAAACCTATCCCACTCTCTAGATACCCCTTAGCACGTCAAGGAATATTATTTGGGGGTCCAGCCATGGAGAAGAGTTTAGACACTAGGAGAAGATAAGGAACACACCCATTAAACTGAAATCACATTAGGATTCCCTTTTTAACCTGTTCCTTAAAACACTAGTGCTTAGGAAATCTATTGGAGGCAGAAGCAGTCAAGGGTAGCTTAGGGTTAGGGTTAGGGTTAGGGTACGGCTTAGGGTACGGGTTCGGGTACGGGTTCAGGTACGGGTTCGGGTACGGCGTAGGGTATGGGTTAGGGTTAGGGTTAGGGTTAGTTTGAGGGTTAGGGCTCGGTTTAGGGTACGTGTTAGGGTTAGGGTAGGGGTTAGGGTTAGGGTACGCGTTAGAGTTAGGGTAGTTATTAAACCTATCCCCCTCTCTAGATACCCCTTAGCACGTCAAGGTATATTAATTGGGGGTCAAGCCATGGAGAAGAGTTTAGACACTAGGAGAAGATAAGGAACACACCCATTATCAAGAATCACATTAGGATTCTCTTTTTAACCTGTTCCTTAAAACATGAGTGCTTAGGAAATCTATTGCAGGCAGAAGCAGTCAAGGGTAGCTTAGGGTTAGGGTTAGGGTTAGGGTTTGGGTACGGCTTAGGGTACGGGTTCGGGTACGGGTTCGGGTACGGCGTAGGGTATGGGTTAGGGTTAGGGTTAGTTTGAGGGTTATGGCTCGGTTTAGGGTACGGGTTAGGATTAGGGTACGTGTTAGGATTAGGGTAGGGGTTAGGTTTAGGGTACGCGTTAGGGTTAGGGTAGTTATTAAACATATCCCACTCTCTAGATACCCCTTAGCACGTCAAGGAATATTATTTGGGGGTACAGCCATGGAGAAGAGTTTAGACACTAGGAGAAGATAAGGAACACACCCATTATCAAGAAATCACATTAGGATTCTCTTTTTAACCTGTTCCTTAAAACACTAGTGCTTAGGAAATCTATTGGACGCAGAAGCAGTCAAGGGTAGCTTAGGGTTAGGGTTAGGGTTAGGGTTAGGGTACGGCTTAGGGTATGGGTTCGGGTACGGGTTCGGGTACGGTGTAGGGTATGGGTTAGGCTTAGGGTTAGGGTTAGTTTGAGGGTTAAGGCTCGGTTTAGGGTACGGGTTAGGATTAGGGTACGTGTTAAGGTTAGGGTAGGGGTTAGGGTTAGGGTACGCGTTAGGGTTAGGGTACGCGTTAGGGTTAGGGTACTTATTAAACCTATCCCACTCTCTAGATACCCCTTAGCACGTCAAGGAATATTATTTGGGGGTCCAGCCAGGGAGAAGAGTTTAGACACTAGGAGAAGATAAGGAACACACCCATTATCAAGAAATCACATTAGGATTCTCTTTTTAACCTGTTCCTTAAAACACTAGTGCTTAGGAAATCTATTGGAGGCAGAAGCAGTCAAGGGTAGCTTAGGGTTAGGGTTAGGGTTAGGGTTAGGGTTAAGGTACGGCTTAGGGTACGGGTTCGGGTACGGCGTAGGGTATGGGTTAGGGTTAGGGTTAGGGTTAGTTTGAGGGTTAGGGCTCGGTTTAGGGTACGGGTTAGGATTAGGGTACGTGTTAGGGTTAGGGTAGGGGTTAGGGTTAGGGTACGCGTTAGGGTTAGGGTAGTTATTAAACCTATCCCACTCTCTAGATAACACTTAGCAAGACAAGGAATATTATTTGGGGGTCCAGCCATGGAGAAGAGTTTAGACAGTAGGAGAAGATAAGGAACACACCCATTATCAAGAAATCACATTAGGATTCACTTTTTA
The DNA here is from genome assembly GCF_028021215.1 of Eschrichtius robustus. NCBI lineage: Eukaryota > Metazoa > Chordata > Mammalia > Artiodactyla > Eschrichtiidae > Eschrichtius > Eschrichtius robustus. Next base: position 374,231 of record NW_027175316.1, read on the forward strand.
ACCTGTTCCTTAAAACACTAGTGCTTAGGAAATCTATTGGAGGCAGAAGCAGTCAAGGGTAGCTTAGGGTTAGGGTTAGCGTTAGGGTTAGTGTTAGGGTACGGCTTAGGGTTCGGGTTCGGGTACGGGTTCGGGTACGGCGTAGGGTATGGTTTAGGGTTAGGGTTAGGGTTAGTTTGAGGGTTAGGGCTCGGTTTAGGGTACGGGTTAGCATTAGGGTACGTGTTAGGGTTAGGGTAGGGGTTAGGGTTAGGGTACGCGTTAGGGTTAGGGTAGTTATTAAACCTAGCCCACTCTCTAGATACCCCTTAGCACGTCAAGGAATATTATTTGGGGGTCCAGCCATGGAGAAGAGTTTAGACACTAGGAGAAGATAAGGAACACACCCATTATCAAGAAATCACATTAGGATTCTCTTTTTAACCTGTTCCTTAAAACACTAGTGCTTAGGAAATCTATTGGAGGCAGAAGCAGTCAAGGGTAGCTTAGGGTTAGGGTTAGGGTTATTGTTAGGGTAAGGCTTAGGGTACGGGTTCGGGTACGGCGTAGGGTATGGGTTAGGGTTAGGGTTAGGGTTAGTTTGAGGGTTAGGGCTCGGTTTAGGGTACGGTTTAGGATTAGGGTACGTGTTAGGGTTAGGGTACGCGTTAGGGTTAGGGTAGTTATTAAACCTATCCCACTCTCTAGATACCCCTTAGCACGTCAAGGAATATTATTTGGGGGTCCATCCATGGAGAAGAGTTTAGACACTAGGAGAAGATAAGGAACACACCCATTATCCTGAAATCACAATAGGATTCTATTTTTAACCTGTTCCTTAATACACTAGTGCTTAGGAAATCTATTGGAGGCAGAAGCAGTCAAGGGTAGCTTAGGGTTAGGGTTAGGGTTAGGGTTAGGGTACGGCTTAGGGTACGGGTTCGGGTACGGGTTCGGGTACGGCGTAGGGTATGGGTTAGGGTTAGGGTTAGGGATAGTTTGAGGGTTAGTGCTCGGTTTAGGGTACGGGTTAGGATTAGGGTACATGTTAGGGTTAGGTTAGGGGTTAGGGTTAGGGTACGCGTTAGGGTTAGGGTAGTTATTAAACCTATCCCACTCTCTAGATACCCCTTAGCACGTCAAGGAATATTATTTGGGTGTCCAGCCATGGAGAAGAGTTTAGACACTAGGAGAAGATAAGGAACACACCCATTATCCTGAAATCACATTAGGATTCTCTTTTTAACCTGTTTCTTAAAACACTAGTGCTTAGGAAATCTATGGGAGGCAGAAGCAGTCAAGGGTAGCTTAGGGTTAGGGTTAGGGTTAGGGTTAGGGTTAGCTTTAGGGTACCGCTTAGGGTACGGGTTCGGGTACGGCGTAGGGTATGGGTTAGGGTTAGGGTTAGGGTTAATTTGAGGGTTAGGGCTCGGTTTAGGGTACGGGTTAGGATTAGGGTACGTGTTAGGGTTAGGGTACGCGTTAGGGTTAGGGTAGTTATTAAACCTATCCCACTCTCTAGATACCCCTTAGCACGTCAAGGAATATTATTTGGGTGTCCAGCCATGGAGAAGAGTTTAGACACTAGGAGAAGATAAGGAACACACCCATTATCAAGAAATCACATTAGGATTCTCTTTTTAACCTGTTCCTTAAAACACTAGTGCTTAGGAAATCTATTGGAGGCAGAAGCAGTCAAGGGTAGCTTAGGGTTAGGGTTAGGGTTAGGGTTAGGTTTAGGGTACGGCTTAGGGTACGGGTTCGGGTACGGGTTCGTGTACAGCGTAGGGTATGGGTTAGGGATAGGGTTAGGGTTAGTTTGAAGGTTAGGGCTCGGTTTAGGGTACGGGTTAGGATTAGGGTTCGTGTTAGGGTTAGGGTAGGGGTTAGGGTTAGGGTACGCGTTAGGGTTAGGGTAGTTATTAAACCTATCCCACTCTCTAGATACCCCTTAGCACGTCAAGGAATATTATTTGGGGGTCCAGCCAGGGAGAAGAGTTTAGACACTAGGAGAAGATAAGGAACACACCCATTATCAAGAAATCACATTAGGATTCTCTTTTTAACCTGTTCCTTAAAACACTAGTGCTTAGGAAATCTGTTGGAGGCAGAAGCAGTCAAGGGTAGCTTAGGGTTAGGGTTAGGGTTAGGGTACGGCTTAGGGTACGGGTTTGGGTACGGGTTCGTGTACGGCGTAGGGTATGGGTTAGGGTTAGGGTTAGGGTTACTTTGAATGTTAGGGCTCGGTTTAGTGTACGGGTTAGGATTAGGGTTCGTGTTAGGGTTAGGGTAGTTATTAAACCTATCCCACTCTCTAGATACCCCTTAGCACGTCAAGGAATATTATTTGGGGGTCCAGCCATGGAGAAGAGTTTAGACACTAGGAGAAGATAAGGAACACACCCATTATCAAGAAATCACATTAGGATTCTCTTTTTAACCTGTTCCTTAAAACATGAGTGCTTAGGAAATCTATTGCAGGCAGAAGCAGTCAAGGGTAGCTTAGGGTTAGGGTTAGGGTTAGGGTTAGGGTACGGCTTAGGGTACGGGTTCGGGTACGGGTTCGGGTACGGCGTAGGGTATGGGTTAGGGTTAGGGTTAGGGTTAGTTTGAGGGTTATGGCTCGGTTTAGGATACGGGTTAGGATTAGGGTACGTGTTAGGATTAGGGTAGGGGTTAGGTTTAGGGTTCGCGTTAGGGTTAGGGTAGTTATTAAACATATCCCACTCTCTAGATACCCCTTAGCACGTCAAGGAATATTATTTGGGGGTACAGCCATGGAGAAGAGTTTAGACACTAGGAGAAGATAAGGAACACACCCATTATCAAGAAATCACATTAGGATTCTCTTTTTAACCTGTTCCTTAAAACACTAGTGCTTAGGAAATCTATTGGACGCAGAAGCAGTCAAGGGTAGCTTAGGGTTAGGGTTAGGGTTAGGGTTAGGGTACGGCTTAGGGTACGGGTTCGGGTACGGGTTCGGGTACGGTGTAGGGTATGGGTTAGGGTTAGGGTTAGGGTTAGTTTGAGGGTTAAGGCTCGGTTTAGGGTACGGGTTAGGATTAGGGTACGTGTTAAGGTTAGGGTAGGGGTTAGGGTTAGGGTACGCGTTAGGGTTAGGGTAGTTATTAAACCTATCCCACTCTCTAGATACCCCTTAGCACGTCAAGGAATATTATTTGGGGGTCGGGCCAGGGAGAAGAGTTTAGACACTAGGAGAAGATAAGGAACACACCCATTATCAAGAAATCACATTAGGATTCTCTTTTTAACCTGTTCCTTAAAACACTAGTGCTTAGGAAATCTATTGGAGGCAGAAGCAGTCAAGGGTAGCTTAGGGTTAGGGTTAGGGTTAGGGTTAGGGTTAGTGTTAGGGTACGGCTTAGGGTACGGGTTCGTGTACTGGTTCGTGTACGGCGTAGGGTATGGTTTAGGGTTAGGGTTAGGGTTAGTTTGAGGGTTAGGGCTCGGTTTAGGGTACGGGTTAGGATTAGGGTACGTGTTAAGGTTAGGGAAGGGGTTAGGGTTAGGGTACGCGTTAGGGTTAGGGTAGTTATTAAACCTATCCCACACTCTAGATACCACTTAGCACGTCAAGGAATATTATTTGGGGGTCCAGCCAGGGAGAAGAGTTTAGACACTAGGAGAAGATAAGGAACACACCCATTATCAAGAAATCACATTAGGATTCACTTTTGAACCTGTTCCTTAAAACACTAGTGCTTAGGAAATCTATTGGAGGCAGAAGCAGTCAAGGGTAGCTTAGGGTTAGGGTTAGGGTTAGGGTACGGCTTAGGGTACTGGTTTGGGTATGGGTTCGTGTACGGCGTAGGGTATGGGTTAGGGTTAGGGTTAGGGTTACTTTGAAGGTTAGGGCTCGGTTTAGGGTACGGGTTAGGATTAGGGTTCGTGTTAGGGTTAGGGTAGTTATTAAACCTATCCCACTCTCTAGATACCCCTTAGCACGTCAAGGAATATTATTTGGGGGTCCAGCCATGGAGAAGAGTTTAGACACTAGGAGAAGATACGGAACACACCCATTAAACTGAAATCACATTAGGATTCCCTTTTTAACCTGTTCCTTAAAACACTAGTGCTTAGGAAATCTATTGGAGGCAGAAGCAGTCAAGGGTAGCTTAGGGTTAGGGTTAGGGTTAGGGTACGGCTTAGGGTACGGGTTCGGGTACGGGTTCAGGTACGGGTTCGGGTACGGCGTAGGGTATGGGTTAGGGTTAGGGTTAGGGTTAGTTTGAGGGTTAGGGCTCGGTTTAGGGTACGTGTTAGGGTTAGGGTAGGGGTTAGGGTTAGGGTACGCGTTAGAGTTAGGGTAGTTATTAAACCTATCCCCCTCTCTAGATACCCCTTAGCACGTCAAGGTATATTAATTGGGGGTCAAGCCATGGAGAAGAGTTTAGACACTAGGAGAAGATAAGGAACACACCCATTATCAAGAATCACATTAGGATTCTCTTTTTAACCTGTTCCTTAAAACATGAGTGCTTAGGAAATCTATTGCAGGCAGAAGCAGTCAAGGGTAGCTTAGGGTTAGGGTTAGGGTTAGGGTTAGGGTACGGCTTAGGGTACGGGTTCGGGTACGGGTTCGGGTACGGCGTAGGGTATGGGTTAGGGTTAGGGTTAGTTTGAGGGTTATGGCTCGGTTTAGGGTACGGGTTAGGATTAGGGTACGTGTTAGGATTAGGGTAGGGGTTAGGTTTAGGGTACGCGTTAGGGTTAGGGTAGTTATTAAACATATCCCACTCTCTAGATACCCCTTAGCACGTCAAGGAATATTATTTGGGGGTACAGCCATGGAGAAGAGTTTAGACACTAGGAGAAGATAAGGAACACACCCATTATCAAGAAATCACATTAGGATTCTCTTTTTAACCTGTTCCTTAAAACACTAGTGCTTAGGAAATCTATTGGACGCAGAAGCAGTCAAGGGTAGCTTAGGGTTAGGGTTAGGGTTAGGGTTAGGGTACGGCTTAGGGTATGGGTTCGGGTACGGGTTCGGGTACGGTGTAGGGTATGGGTTAGGGTTAGGGTTAGGGTTAGTTTGAGGGTTAAGGCTCGGTTTAGGGTACGGGTTAGGATTAGGGTACGTGTTAAGGTTAGGGTAGGGGTTAGGGTTAGGGTACGCATTAGGGTTAGGGTACGCGTTAGGGTTAGGGTACTTATTAAACCTATCCCACTCTCTAGATACCCCTTAGCACGTCAAGGAATATTATTTGGGGGTCCAGCCAGGGAGAAGAGTTTAGACACTAGGAGAAGATAAGGAACACACCCATTATCAAGAAATCACATTAGGATTCTCTTTTTAACCTGTTCCTTAAAACACTAGTGCTTAGGAAATCTATTGGAGGCAGAAGCAGTCAAGGGTAGCTTAGGGTTAGGGTTAGGGTTAGGGTTAGGGTTAAGGTACGGCTTAGGGTACGGGTTCGGGTACGGGTTCGGGTACGGCGTAGGGTATGGGTTAGGGTTAGGGTTAGGGTTAGTTTGAGGGTTAGGGCTCGGTTTAGGGTACGGGTTAGGATTAGGGTACGTGTTAGGGTTAGGGTAGGGGTTAGGGTTAGGGTACGCGTTAGGGTTAGGGTAGTTATTAAACCTATCCCACTCTCTAGATAACACTTAGCAAGTCAAGGAATATTATTTGGGGGTCCAGCCATGGAGAAGAGTTTAGACACTAGGAGAAGATAAGGAACACACCCATTATCAAGAAATCACATTAGGATTCACTTTTTAACCTGTTCCTTAAAACACTAGTGCTTAGGAAATCTATTGGAGGCAGAAGCAGTCAAGGGTAGCTTAGGGTTAGGGTTAGCGTTAGGGTTAGGGTTAGGGTACGGCTTAGGGTTCGGGTTCGGGTACGGGTTCGGGTACGGCGTAGGGTATGGTTTAGGGTTAGGGTTAGGGTTAGTTTGAGGGTTAGGGCTCGGTTTAGGGTACGGGTTAGCATTAGGGTACGTGTTAGGGTTAGGGTAGGGGTTAGGGTTAGGGTACGCGTTAGGGTTAGGGTAGTTATTAAACCTAGCCCACTCTCTAGATACCCCTTAGCACGTCAAGGAATATTATTTGGGGGTCCAGCCATGGAGAAGAGTTTAGACACTAGGAGAAGATAAGGAACACACCCATTATCAAGAAATCACATTAGGATTCTCTTTTTAACCTGTTCCTTAAAACACTAGTGCTTAGGAAATCTATTGGAGGCAGAAGCAGTCAAGGGTAGCTTAGGGTTAGGGTTAGGGTTATTGTTAGGGTAAGGCTTAGGGTACGGGTTCGGGTACGGCGTAGGGTATGGGTTAGGGTTAGGGTTAGGGTTAGTTTGAGGGTTAGGGCTCGGTTTAGGGTACGGTTTAGGATTAGGGTACGTGTTAGGGTTAGGGTACGCGTTAGGGTTAGGGTAGTTATTAAACCTATCGCACTCTCTAGATACCCCTTAGCACGTCAAGGAATATTATTTGGGGGTCCATCCATGGAGAAGAGTTTAGACACTAGGAGAAGATAAGGAACACACCCATTATCCTGAAATCACAATAGGATTCTATTTTTAACCTGTTCCTTAATACACTAGTGCTTAGGAAATCTATTGGAGGCAGAAGCAGTCAAGGGTAGCTTAGGGTTAGGGTAAGGGTACGGCTTAGGGTACGGGTTCGGGTACGGTTTCGGGTACGGCGTAGGGTATGGGTTAGGGTTAGGTTTAGGGATAGTTTGAGGGTTAGTGCTCGGTTTAGGGTACGGGTTAGGATTAGGGTACATGTTAGGGTTAGGTTAGGGGTTAGGGTTAGGGTATGCGTTAGGGTTAGGGTAGTTATTAAACCTATCCCACTCTCTAGATACCCCTTAGCACGTCAAGGAATATTATTTGGGTGTCCAGCCATGGAGAAGAGTTTAGACACTAGGAGAAGATAAGGAACACACCCATTATCCTGAAATCACATTAGGATTCTCTTTTTAACCTGTTCCTTAAAACACTAGTGCTTAGGAAATCTATTGGAGGCAGAAGCAGTCAAGGGAAGCTTAGGGTTAGGGTTAGGGTTAGGGTTAGGGTTAGCTTTAGGGTACCGCTTAGGGTACGGGTTCGGGTACGGCGTAGGGTATGGGTTAGGGTTAGGGTTAGGGTTAATTTGAGGGTTAGGGCTCGGTTTAGGGTACGGGTTAGGATTAGGGTACGTGTTAGGGTTAGGGTACGCGTTAGGGTTAGGGTAGTTATTAAACCTATCCCACTCTCTAGATACCCCTTAGCACGTCAAGGAATATTATTTGGGGGTCCAGCCATGGAGAAGAGTTTAGATACTAGGAGAAGATAAGAAACACACCCATTATCAAGAAATCACATTAGGATTCTCTTTTTAACCTGTTCCTTAAAACACTAGTGCTTAGGAAATCTATTGGAGGCAGAAGCAGTCAAGGGTAGCTTAGGGTTAGGGTTAGGGTTAGTGTTAGGGTACGGGTTAGGTTACGGGTTCGGGTACGGCGTAGGGTATGGGTTAGGGTTAGATTTAGGGTTAGTTTGAGGGTTAGGGCTCGGTTTAGGGTACGGGTTAGGATTAGGGTACGTGTTAGGGTTAGGGTAGGGGTTAGGGTTAGGGTACGCGTTAGGGTTAGGGTAGTTATTAAACCTATCCCACTCTCTAGATACCCCTTAGCACGTCAAGGAATATTATTTGGGTGTCCAGCCATGGAGAAGAGTTTAGACACTAGGAGAAGATAAGGAACACACCCATTATCAAGAAATCACATTAGGATTCTCTTTTTAACCTGTTCCTTAAAACACTAGTGCTTAGGAAATCTATTGGAGGCAGAAGCAGTCAAGGGTAGCTTAGGGTTAGGGTTAGGGTTAGGGTTAGGTTTAGGGTACGGCTTAGGGTACGGGTTCGGGTACGGGTTCGTGTACAGCGTAGGGTATGGGTTAGGGATAGGGTTAGGGTTAGTTTGAAGGTTAGGGCTCGGTTTAGGGTACGGGTTAGGATTAGGGTTCGTGTTAGGGTTAGGGTAGGGGTTAGGGTTAGGGTACGCGTTAGGGTTAGGGTAGTTATTAAACCTATCCCACTCTCTAGATACCCATTAGCACGTCAAGGAATATTATTTGGGTGTCCAGCCATGGAGAAGAGTTTAGACACTAGGAGAAGATAAGGAACACACCCATTATCCTGAAATCACATTAGGATTCTCTTTTTAACCTGTTCCTTAATACACTAGTGCTTAGGAAATCTATTGGAGGCAGAAGCAGTCAAGGGTAGCTTAGGGTTAGGGTTAGAGTTAGGGTTAGGGTTAGGGTACGGCTTAGGGTACGGGTTCGGGTACGGGTTCGGGTACGGCGTAGGGTATGGGTTAGGTTTAGTGTTAGGGTTAGTTTGAGGGTTAGGGCTCGGTTTAGGGTACGGGTTAGGATTAGTGTACGTGTTAGGGTTAGGGTAGAGGTTAGGGTTAAGGTACGCGTTAGGGTTAGGGTAGTTATTAAACCCATCCCACTCTCTAGATACCCCTTAGCACGTCAAGGAATATTATTTGGGGGTCCAGCCATGGAGAAGAGTTTAGACACTAGGAGAAGATAAGGAACACACCCATTATCAAGAAATCACATTAGTATTCTCTTTTTAACCTGTTCCTTAAAACACTAGTGCTTAGGAAATCTATTGGAGGCAGAAGCAGTCAAGGGTAGCTTAGGGTTAGGGTTAGGGTTATTGTTAGGGTAAGGCTTAGGGTACGGGTTCGGGTACGGCATAGGATATGTTTTAGGGTTAGGGTTAGGGTTAGTTTGAGGGTTAGGGCTCGGTTTAGGGTACGGGTTAGGATTAGGGTATGTGTTAGGGTTAGGGTAGGTGTTAGGGTTAGGGTACGCGTTAGGGTTAGGGTAGTTATTAAACCTATCCCACTCCCTAGATACCGCTTAGCACCTCAAGGAATATTATTTGCGGGTCCAGCCATGGAGAAGAGTTTAGACAGTAGGAGAAGATAAGGAACACACCCATTATCAAGAAATCACATTAGGATTCTCTTTTTAACCTGTTCCTTAAAACACTAGTGCTTAGGAAATCTATTGGAGGCAGAAACAGTCAAGGGTAGCTTAGGGTTAGGGTTAGGGTTAGGGTACGGCTTAGGGTACGGGTTCGGATACGGGTTCGGGTACGGCGTAGGGTATGGGGTAGGGTTAGGGATAGTTTGAGGGTTAGGGCTCGGTTTAGGGTACGGTTTAGCATTAGGGTACGTGTTAGGGTTAGGGTAGGGGTTAGGGTTAGGGTACGCGTTAGGGTTAGGGTAGTTATTAAACCTAGCCCACTCTCTAGATACCCCTTAGCACGTCAAGGAATATTATTTGGGGGTCCAGCCATGGAGAAGAGTTTAGACACTAGGAGAAGATAAGGAACACACCCATTATCAAGAAATCACATTAGGATTCTCTTTTTAACCTGTTCCTTAAAACACTAGTGCTTAGGAAATCTATTGGAGGCAGAAGCAGTCAAGGGTAGCTTAGGGTTAGGGTTAGGGTTATTGTTAGGGTAAGGCTTAGGGTACGGGTTCGGGTACGGCGTAGGGTATGGTTTAGGGTTAGGGTTAGGGTTAGTTTGAGGGTTAGGGCTCGGTTTAGGGTACGGTTTAGGATTAGGGTACGTGTTAGGGTTAGGGTACGCGTTAGGGTTAGGGTAGTTATTAAACCTATCCCACTCTCTAGATACCCCTTAGCACGTCAAGGAATATTATTTGGGGGTCCAGCCATGGAGAAGAGTTTAGACACTAGGAGAAGATAAGGAACACACCCATTATCCTGAAATCACAATAGGATTCTATTTTTAACCTGTTCCTTAATACACTAGTGCTTAGGAAATCTATTGGAGGCAGAACCAGTCAAGGGTAGCTTAGGCTTAGGGTTAGGGTTAGGGTTAGGGTTAGGGTACGGCTTAGGGTACGGGTTCGGGTACGGGTTCGGGTACGGCGTAGGGTATGGGTTAGGGTTAGGGTTAGGGATAGTTTGAGGGTTAGTGCTCGGTTTAGGGTACGGGTTAGGATTAGGGTACATGTTAGGGTTAGGTTAGGGGTTAAGGTTAGGGTACGCGTTAGGGTTAGGGTAGTTATTAAACCTATCCCACTCTCTAGATACCCCTTAGCACGTCAAGGAATATTATTTGGGTGTCCAGCCATGGAGAAGAGTTTAGACACTAGGAGAAGATAAGGAACACACCCATTATCCTGAAATCACATTAGGATTCTCTTTTTAACCTGTTCCTTAAAACACTAGTGCTTAGGAAATCTATTGGAGGCAGAAGCAGTCAAGGGTAGCTTAGGGTTAGGGTTAGGGTTAGGGTTAGGGTTAGCTTTAGGGTACCGCTTAGGGTACGGGTTCGGGTACGGCGTAGGGTATGGGTTAGGGTTAGGGTTAGGGTTAATTTGAGGGTTAGGGCTCGGTTTAGGGTACGGGTTAGGATTAGGGTACGTGTTAGGGTTAGGGTACGCTTTAGGGTTAGGGTAGTTATTAAACCTATCCCACTCTCTAGATACCCCTTAGCACGTCAAGGAATATTATTTGGGGGTCCAGCCATGGAGAAGAGTTTAGACACTAGGAGAAGATAAGGAACACACCCATTATCAAGAAATCACATTAGGATTCTCTTTTTAACCTGTTCCTTAAAACACTAGTGCTTAGGAAATCTATTGGAGGCAGAAGCAGTCAAGGGTAGCTTAGGGTTAGGGTTAGGGTTAGTGTTAGGGTACGGGTTAGGTTACGGGTTCGGGTACGGCATAGGGTATGGGTTAGGGTTAGATTTAGGGTTAGTTTGAGGGTTAGGGCTCGGTTTAGGGTACGGGTTAGGATTAGGGTACGTGTTAGGGTTAGGGTAGGGGTTAGGGTTAGGGTACGCGTTAGGGTTAGGGTAGTTATTAAACCTATCCCACTCTCTAGATACCCCTTAGCACGTCAAGGAATATTATTTGGGTGTCCAGCCATGGAGAAGAGTTTAGACACTAGGAGAAGATAAGGAACACACCCATTATCAAGAAATCACATTAGGATTCTCTTTTTAACCTGTTCCTTAAAACACTAGTGCTTAGGAAATCTATTGGAGGCAGAAGCAGTCAAGGGTAGCTTAGGGTTAGGGATAGGGTTAGGGTTAGGTTTAGGGTACGGCTTAGGGTACGGGTTCGGGTACGGGTTCGTGTACGGCGTAGGGTATGGGTTAGGGATAGGGTTAGGGTTAGTTTGAAGGTTAGGGCTCGGTTTAGGGTACGGGTTAGGATTAGGGTTCGTGTTAGGGTTAGGGTAGGGGTTAGGGTTAGGGTACGCGTTAGGGTTAGGGTAGTTATTAAACCTATCCCACTCTCTAGATACCCCTTAGCACGTCAAGGAATATTATTTGGGTGTCCAGCCATGGAGAAGAGTTTAGACACTAGGAGAAGATAAGGAACACACCCATTATCCTGAAATCACATTAGGATTCTCTTTTTAACCTGTTCCTTAATACACTAGTGCTTAGGAAATCTATTGGAGGCAGAAGCAGTCAAGGGTAGCTTAGGGTTAGGGTTAGGGTTAGGGTTAGGGTTAGGGTACGGCTTAGGGTACGGGTTTGGGTACGGGTTCGGGTACGGCGTAGGGTATGGGTTAGGTTTAGTGTTAGGGTTAGTTTGAGGGTTAGGGCTCGGTTTAGGGTACGGGTTAGGATTAGTGTACGTGTTAGGGTTAGGGTAGAGGTTAGGGTTAAGGTACGCGTTAGGGTTAGGGTAGTTATTAAACCCATCCCACTCTCTAGATACCCCTTAGCACGTCAAGGAATATTATTTGGGGGTCCAGCCATGGAGAAGAGTTTAGACACTAGGAGAAGATAAGGAACACACCCATTATCAAGAAATCACATTAGGATTCTCTTTTTAACCTGTTCCTTAAAACACTAGTGCTTAGGAAATCTATTGGAGGCAGAAGCAGTCAAGGGTAGCTTAGGGTTAGGGTTAGGGTTATTGTTAGGGTAAGGCTTAGGGTACGGGTTCGGGTACGGCATAGGATATGTTTTAGGGTTAGGGTTAGGGTTAGTTTGAGGGTTAGGGCTCGGTTTAGGGTACGGGTTAGGATTAGGGTACGTGTTAGGGTTAGGGTAGGTGTTAGGGTTAGGGTACGCGTTAGGGTTAGGGTAGTTATTAAACCTATCCCACTCCCTAGATACCGCTTAGCACGTCAAGGAATATTATTTGGGGGTCCAGCCATGGAGAAGAGTTTAGACAGTAGGAGAAGATAAGGAACACACCCATTATCAAGAAATCACATTAGGATTCTCTTTTTAACCTGTTCCTTAAAACACTAGTGCTTAGGAAATCTATTGGAGGCAGAAGCAGTCAAGGGTATCTTAGGGTTAGGGTTAGGGTTAGGGTACGGCTTAGGGTACGGGTTCGGATACGGGTTCGGGTACGGCGTAGGGTATGGGGTAGGGTTAGGGATAGTTTGAGGGTTAGGGCTCGGTTTAGGGTACGGGTTAGCATTAGGGTACGTGTTAGGGTTAGGTTAGGGGTTAGGGTTAGGGTACGCGTTAGGGTTAGGGTAGTTATTAAACCTAGCCCACTCTCTAGATACCCCTTAGCACGTCAAGGAATATTATTTGGGGGTCCAGCCATGGAGAAGAGTTTAGACACTAGGAGAAGATAAGGAACACACCCATTATCAAGAAATCACATTAGGATTCTCTTTTTAACCTGTTCCTTAAAACACTAGTGCTTAGGAAATCTATTGGAGGCAGAAGCAGTCAAGGGTAGCTTAGGGTTAGGGTTAGGGTTAGGGTTAGCTTTAGGGTACCGCTTAGGGTACGGGTTCGGGTATGGCGTAGGGTATGGGTTAGGGTTAGGGTTAGGGTTAATTTGAGGGTTAGGGCTCGGTTTAGGGTACGGGTTAGGATTAGGGTACGTGTTAGGGTTAGGGTACGCGTTAGGGTTAGGGTAGTTATTAAACCTATCCCACTCTCTAGATACCCCTTAGCACGTCAAGGAATATTATTTGGGGGTCCAGCCATGGAGAAGAGTTTAGACACTAGGAGAAGATAAGGAACACACCCATTATCAAGAAATCACATTAGGATTCTCTTTTTAACCTGTTCCTTAAAACACTAGTGCTTAGGAAATCTATTGGAGGCAGAAGCAGTCAAGGGTAGCTTAGGGTTAGGGTTAGGGTTAGGGTTAGGGTTAGGGTTAGTGTTAGGGTACGGGTTAGGTTACGGGTTCGGGTACGGCGTAGGGTACGGGTTAGGGTTAGGGTTAGGGTTAGTTTGAGGGTTAGGGCTCGGTTTAGGGTACGGGTTAGGATTAGGGTACGTGTTAGTGTTAGGGTAGGGGTTAGGGTTAGGGTACGCGTTAGGGTTAGGGTAGTTATTAAACCTATCCCACTCTCTAGATACCCCTTAGCACGTCAAGGAATATTATTTGGGTGTCCAGCCATGGAGAAGAGTTTAGACACTAGGAGAAGATAAGGAACACACCCATTATCAAGAAATCACATTAGGATTCTCTTTTTAACCTGTTCCTTAAAACACTAGTGCTAAGGAAATCTATTGGAGGCAGAAGCAGTCAAGGGTAGCTTAGGGTTAGGGTTAGGGTTAGGGTTAGGTTTAGGGTACGGCTTAGGTTACGGGTTCGGGTACGGGTTCGTGTACGGCGTAGGGTATGGGTTAGGGATAGGGTTAGGGTTAGTTTGAAGGTTAGGGCTCGGTTTAGGGTACGGGTTAGGATTAGGGTTCGTGTTAGGGTTAGGGTAGTGGTTAGGGTTAGGGTACGCGTTAGGGTTAGGGTAGTTATTAAACCTATCCCACTCTCTAGATACCCCTTAGCACGTCAAGGAATATTATTTGGGTGTCCAGCCATGGAGAAGAGTTTAGACACTAGGAGAAGATAAGGAACACACCCATTATCCTGAAATCACATTAGGATTCTCTTTTTAACCTGTTCCTTAATACACTAGTGCTTAGGAAATCTATTGGAGGCAGAAGCAGTCAAGGGTAGCTTAGGGTTAGGGTTAGGGTTAGGGTTAGGGTTAGGGTACGGCTTAGGGTACGGGTTCGGGTACGGGTTCGGGTACGGCGTAGGGTATGGGTTAGGTTTAGTGTTAGGGTTAGTTTGAGGGTTAGGGCTCGGTTTAGGGTACGGGTTAGGATTAGTGTACGTGTTAGGGTTAGGGTAGAGGTTAGGGTTAAGGTACGCATTAGGGTTAGGGTAGTTATTAAACCCTTCCCACTCTCTAGATACCCCTTAGCACGTCAAGGAATATTATTTGGGGGTCCAGCCAAGGAGAAGAGTTTAGACACTAGGAGAAGATAAGGAACACACCCATTATCAAGAAATCACATTAGGATTCTCTTTTTAACCTGTTCCTTAAAACACTAGTGCTTAGGAAATCTATTGGAGGCAGAAGCAGTCAAGGGTAGCTTAGGGTTAGGGTTAGGGTTATTGTTAGGGTAAGGCTTAGGGTACGGGTTCGGGTACGGCATAGGATATGTTTTAGGGTTAGGGTTAGGGTTAGTTTGAGGGTTAGGGCTCGGTTTAGGGTACGGGTTAGGATTAGGGTACGTGTTAGGGTTAGGGTAGGGGTTAGGGTTAGGGTACGCGTTAGGGTTAGGGTAGTTATTAAACCTATCCCACTCCCTAGATACCGCTTAGCACCTCAAGGAATATTATTTGCGGGTCCAGCCATGGAGAAGAGTTTAGACAGTAGGAGAAGATAAGGAACACACCCATTATCAAGAAATCACATTAGGATTCTCTTTTTAACCTGTTCCTTAAAACACTAGTGCTTAGGAAATCTATTGGAGGCAGAAGCAGTCAAGGGTAGCTTAGGGTTAGGGTTAGGGTTAGGGTACGGCTTAAGGTACGGGTTCGGATACGGGTTCGGGTACGGCGTAGGGTATGGGGTAGGGTTAGGGATAGTTTGAGGGTTAGGGCTCGGTTTAGGGTACGGTTTAGGATTAGGGTACGTGTTAGGGTTAGGGTACGCGTTAGGGTTAGGGTAGTTATTAAACCTATCCCACTCTCTAGATACCCCTTAGCACGTCAAGGAATATTATTTGGGGGTCCAGCCATGGAGAAGAGTTTAGACACTAGGAGAAGATAAGGAACACACACATTATCAAGAAATCACATTAGGATTCTCTTTTTAACCTGTTCCTTAAAACACTAGTGCTTAGGAAATCTATTGGAGGCAGAAGCAGTCAAGGGTAGCTTAGGGTTAGGGTTAGGGTTAGGGTTAGGGTTAAGGTACGGCTTAGGGTACGGGTTCGGGTACGGGTTCGGGTACGGCGTAGGGTATGGGTTAGGGTTAGGGTTAGGGTTAGTTTGAGGGTTAGGGCTCGGTTTAGGGTACGGGTTAGGATTAGGGTACGTGTTAGGGTTAGGGTAGGGGTTAGGGTTAGGGTACGCGTTAGGGTTAGGGTAGTTATTAAACCTATCCCACTCTCTAGATAACACTTAGCAAGTCAAGGAATATTATTTGGGGGTCCAGCCATGGAGAAGAGTTTAGACACTAGGAGAAGATAAGGAACACACCCATTATCAAGAAATCACATTAGGATTCACTTTTTAACCTGTTCCTTAAAACACTAGTGCTTAGGAAATCTATTGGAGGCAGAAGCAGTCAAGGGTAGCTTAGGGTTAGGGTTAGCGTTAGGGTTAGTGTTAGGGTACGGGTTCGGGTTCGGGTACGGGTTCGGGTACGGCGTAGGGTATGGTTTAGGGTTAGGGTTAGGGTTAGTTTGAGGGTTAGGGCTCGGTTTAGGGTACGGGTTAGCATTAGGGTACGTGTTAGGGTTAGGGTAGGGGTTAGGGTTAGGGTACGCGTTAGGGTTAGGGTAGTTATTAAACCTAGCCCACTCTCTAGATACCCCTTAGCACGTCAAGGAATATTATTTGGGGGTCCAGCCATGGAGAAGAGTTTAGACACTAGGAGAAGATAAGGAACACAGCCATTATCAAGAAATCACATTAGGATTCTCTTTTTAACCTGTTCCTTAAAACACTAGTGCTTAGGAAATCTATTGGAGGCAGAAGCAGTCAAGGGTAGCTTAGGGTTAGGGTTAGGGTTATTGTTAGGGTAAGGCTTAGGGTACGGGTTCGGGTACGGCGTAGGGTATGGGTTAGGGTTAGGGTTAGGGTTAGTTTGAGGGTTAGGGCTCGGTTTAGGGTACGGTTTAGGATAAGGGTACGTGTTAGGGTTAGGGTACGCGTTAGGGTTAGGGTAGTTATTAAACCTATCGCACTCTCTAGATACCCCTTAGCACGTCAAGGAATATTATTTGGGGGTCCATCCATGGAGAAGAGTTTAGACACTAGGAGAAGATAAGGAACACACCCATTATCCTGAAATCACAATAGGATTCTATTTTTAACCTGTTCCTTAATACACTAGTGCTTAGGAAATCTATTGGAGGCAGAAGCAGTCAAGGGTAGCTTAGGGTTAGGGTTAGGGTACGGCTTAGGGTACGGGTTCGGGTACGGTTTCGGGTACGGCGTAGGGTATGGGTTAGGGTTAGGTTTAGGGATAGTTTGAGGGTTAGTGCTCGGTTTAGGGTACGGGTTAGGATTAGGGTACATGTTAGGGTTAGGTTAGGGGTTAGGGTTAGGGTATGCGTTAGGGTTAGGGTAGTTATTAAACCTATCCCACTCTCTAGATACCCCTTAGCACGTCAAGGAATATTATTTGGGTGTCCAGCCATGGAGAAGAGTTTAGACACTAGGAGAAGATAAGGAACACACCCATTATCCTGAAATCACATTAGGATTCTCTTTTTAACCTGTTCCTTAAAACACTAGTGCTTAGGAAATCTATTGGAGGCAGAAGCAGTCAAGGGAAGCTTAGGGTTAGGGTTAGGGTTAGGGTTAGGGTTAGCTTTAGGGTACCGCTTAGGGTACGGGTTCGGGTACGGCGTAGGGTATGGGTTAGGGTTAGGGTTAGGGTTAATTTGAGGGTTAGGGCTCGGTTTAGGGTACGGGTTAGGATTAGGGTACGTGTTAGGGTTAGGGTACGCGTTAGGGTTAGGGTAGTTATTAAACCTATCCCACTCTCTAGATACCCCTTAGCACGTCAAGGAATATTATTTGGGGGTCCAGCCATGGAGAAGAGTTTAGATACTAGGAGAAGATAAGAAACACACCCATTATCAAGAAATCACATTAGGATTCTCTTTTTAACCTGTTCCTTAAAACACT
The DNA here is from genome assembly GCF_028021215.1 of Eschrichtius robustus. NCBI lineage: Eukaryota > Metazoa > Chordata > Mammalia > Artiodactyla > Eschrichtiidae > Eschrichtius > Eschrichtius robustus. The sequence continues at coordinate 391,373 of NW_027175316.1, forward strand.
AGTGCTTAGGAAATCTATTGGAGGCAGAAGCAGTCAAGGGTAGCTTAGGGTTAGGGTTAGGGTTAGTGTTAGGGTACGGGTTAGGTTACGGGTTCGGGTACGGCGTAGGGTATGGGTTAGGGTTAGATTTAGGGTTAGTTTGAGGGTTAGGGCTCGGTTTAGGGTACGGGTTAGGATTAGGGTACGTGTTAGGGTTAGGGTAGGGGTTAGGGTTAGGGTACGCGTTAGGGTTAGGGTAGTTATTAAACCTATCCCACTCTCTAGATACCCCTTAGCACGTCAAGGAATATTATTTGGGTGTCCAGCCATGGAGAAGAGTTTAGACACTAGGAGAAGATAAGGAACACACCCATTATCAAGAAATCACATTAGGATTCTCTTTTTAACCTGTTCCTTAAAACACTAGTGCTTAGGAAATCTATTGGAGGCAGAAGCAGTCAAGGGTAGCTTAGGGTTAGGGTTAGGGTTAGGGTTAGGTTTAGGGTACGGCTTAGGGTACGGGTTCGGGTACGGGTTCGTGTACAGCGTAGGGTATGGGTTAGGGATAGGGTTAGGGTTAGTTTGAAGGTTAGGGCTCGGTTTAGGGTACGGGTTAGGATTAGGGTTCGTGTTAGGGTTAGGGTAGGGGTTAGGGTTAGGGTACGCGTTAGGGTTAGGGTAGTTATTAAACCTATCCCACTCTCTAGATACCCATTAGCACGTCAAGGAATATTATTTGGGTGTCCAGCCATGGAGAAGAGTTTAGACACTAGGAGAAGATAAGGAACACACCCATTATCCTGAAATCACATTAGGATTCTCTTTTTAACCTGTTCCTTAATACACTAGTGCTTAGGAAATCTATTGGAGGCAGAAGCAGTCAAGGGTAGCTTAGGGTTAGGGTTAGAGTTAGGGTTAGGGTTAGGGTACGGCTTAGGGTACGGGTTTGGGTACGGGTTCGGGTACGGCGTAGGGTATGGGTTAGGTTTAGTGTTAGGGTTAGTTTGAGGGTTAGGGCTCGGTTTAGGGTACGGGTTAGGATTAGTGTACGTGTTAGGGTTAGGGTAGAGGTTAGGGTTAAGGTACGCGTTAGGGTTAGGGTAGTTATTAAACCCATCCCACTCTCTAGATACCCCTTAGCACGTCAAGGAATATTATTTGGGGGTCCAGCCATGGAGAAGAGTTTAGACACTAGGAGAAGATAAGGAACACACCCATTATCAAGAAATCACATTAGTATTCTCTTTTTAACCTGTTCCTTAAAACACTAGTGCTTAGGAAATCTATTGGAGGCAGAAGCAGTCAAGGGTAGCTTAGGGTTAGGGTTAGGGTTATTGTTAGGGTAAGGCTTAGGGTACGGGTTCGGGTACGGCATAGGATATGTTTTAGGGTTAGGGTTAGGGTTAGTTTGAGGGTTAGGGCTCGGTTTAGGGTACGGGTTAGGATTAGGGTATGTGTTAGGGTTAGGGTAGGTGTTAGGGTTAGGGTACGCGTTAGGGTTAGGGTAGTTATTAAACCTATCCCACTCCCTAGATACCGCTTAGCACCTCAAGGAATATTATTTGCGGGTCCAGCCATGGAGAAGAGTTTAGACAGTAGGAGAAGATAAGGAACACACCCATTATCAAGAAATCACATTAGGATTCTCTTTTTAACCTGTTCCTTAAAACACTAGTGCTTAGGAAATCTATTGGAGGCAGAAACAGTCAAGGGTAGCTTAGGGTTAGGGTTAGGGTTAGGGTACGGCTTAGGGTACGGGTTCGGATACGGGTTCGGGTACGGCGTAGGGTATGGGGTAGGGTTAGGGATAGTTTGAGGGTTAGGGCTCGGTTTAGGGTACGGTTTAGCATTAGGGTACGTGTTAGGGTTAGGGTAGGGGTTAGGGTTAGGGTACGCGTTAGGGTTAGGGTAGTTATTAAACCTAGCCCACTCTCTAGATACCCCTTAGCACGTCAAGGAATATTATTTGGGGGTCCAGCCATGGAGAAGAGTTTAGACACTAGGAGAAGATAAGGAACACACCCATTATCAAGAAATCACATTAGGATTCTCTTTTTAACCTGTTCCTTAAAACACTAGTGCTTAGGAAATCTATTGGAGGCAGAAGCAGTCAAGGGTAGCTTAGGGTTAGGGTTAGGGTTATTGTTAGGGTAAGGCTTAGGGTACGGGTTCGGGTACGGCGTAGGGTATGGTTTAGGGTTAGGGTTAGGGTTAGTTTGAGGGTTAGGGCTCGGTTTAGGGTACGGTTTAGGATTAGGGTACGTGTTAGGGTTAGGGTACGCGTTAGGGTTAGGGTAGTTATTAAACCTATCCCACTCTCTAGATACCCCTTAGCACGTCAAGGAATATTATTTGGGGGTCCAGCCATGGAGAAGAGTTTAGACACTAGGAGAAGATAAGGAACACACCCATTATCCTGAAATCACAATAGGATTCTATTTTTAACCTGTTCCTTAATACACTAGTGCTTAGGAAATCTATTGGAGGCAGAACCAGTCAAGGGTAGCTTAGGCTTAGGGTTAGGGTTAGGGTTAGGGTTAGGGTACGGCTTAGGGTACGGGTTCGGGTACGGGTTCGGGTACGGCGTAGGGTATGGGTTAGGGTTAGGGTTAGGGATTGTTTGAGGGTTAGTGCTCGGTTTAGGGTACGGGTTAGGATTAGGGTACATGTTAGGGTTAGGTTAGGGGTTAAGGTTAGGGTACGCGTTAGGGTTAGGGTAGTTATTAAACCTATCCCACTCTCTAGATACCCCTTAGCACGTCAAGGAATATTATTTGGGTGTCCAGCCATGGAGAAGAGTTTAGACACTAGGAGAAGATAAGGAACACACCCATTATCCTGAAATCACATTAGGATTCTCTTTTTAACCTGTTCCTTAAAACACTAGTGCTTAGGAAATCTATTGGAGGCAGAAGCAGTCAAGGGTAGCTTAGGGTTAGGGTTAGGGTTAGGGTTAGGGTTAGCTTTAGGGTACCGCTTAGGGTACGGGTTCGGGTACGGCGTAGGGTATGGGTTAGGGTTAGGGTTAGGGTTAATTTGAGGGTTAGGGCTCGGTTTAGGGTACGGGTTAGGATTAGGGTACGTGTTAGGGTTAGGGTACGCTTTAGGGTTAGGGTAGTTATTAAACCTATCCCACTCTCTAGATACCCCTTAGCACGTCAAGGAATATTATTTGGGGGTCCAGCCATGGAGAAGAGTTTAGACACTAGGAGAAGATAAGGAACACACCCATTATCAAGAAATCACATTAGGATTCTCTTTTTAACCTGTTCCTTAAAACACTAGTGCTTAGGAAATCTATTGGAGGCAGAAGCAGTCAAGGGTAGCTTAGGGTTAGGGTTAGGGTTAGTGTTAGGGTACGGGTTAGGTTACGGGTTCGGGTACGGCGTAGGGTATGGGTTAGGGTTAGATTTAGGGTTAGTTTGAGGGTTAGGGCTCGGTTTAGGGTACGGGTTAGGATTAGGGTACGTGTTAGGGTTAGGGTAGGGGTTAGGGTTAGGGTACGCGTTAGGGTTAGGGTAGTTATTAAACCTATCCCACTCTCTAGATACCCCTTAGCACGTCAAGGAATATTATTTGGGTGTCCAGCCATGGAGAAGAGTTTAGACACTAGGAGAAGATAAGGAACACACCCATTATCAAGAAATCACATTAGGATTCTCTTTTTAACCTGTTCCTTAAAACACTAGTGCTTAGGAAATCTATTGGAGGCAGAAGCAGTCAAGGGTAGCTTAGGGTTAGGGTTAGGGTTAGGGTTAGGTTTAGGGTACGGCTTAGGGTACGGGTTCGGGTACGGGTTCGTGTACGGCGTAGGGTATGGGTTAGGGATAGGGTTAGGGTTAGTTTGAAGGTTAGGGCTCGGTTTAGGGTACGGGTTAGGATTAGGGTTCGTGTTAGGGTTAGGGTAGGGGTTAGGGTTAGGGTACGCGTTAGGGTTAGGGTAGTTATTAAACCTATCCCACTCTCTAGATACCCCTTAGCACGTCAAGGAATATTATTTGGGTGTCCAGCCATGGAGAAGAGTTTAGACACTAGGAGAAGATAAGGAACACACCCATTATCCTGAAATCACATTAGGATTCTCTTTTTAACCTGTTCCTTAATACACTAGTGCTTAGGAAATCTATTGGAGGCAGAAGCAGTCAAGGGTAGCTTAGGGTTAGGGTTAGGGTTAGGGTTAGGGTTAGGGTACGGCTTAGGGTACGGGTTTGGGTACGGGTTCGGGTACGGCGTAGGGTATGGGTTAGGTTTAGTGTTAGGGTTAGTTTGAGGGTTAGGGCTCGGTTTAGGGTACGGGTTAGGATTAGTGTACGTGTTAGGGTTAGGGTAGAGGTTAGGGTTAAGGTACGCGTTAGGGTTAGGGTAGTTATTAAACCCATCCCACTCTCTAGATACCCCTTAGCACGTCAAGGAATATTATTTGGGGGTCCAGCCATGGAGAAGAGTTTAGACACTAGGAGAAGATAAGGAACACACCCATTATCAAGAAATCACATTAGGATTCTCTTTTTAACCTGTTCCTTAAAACACTAGTGCTTAGGAAATCTATTGGAGGCAGAAGCAGTCAAGGGTAGCTTAGGGTTAGGGTTAGGGTTATTGTTAGGGTAAGGCTTAGGGTACGGGTTCGGGTACGGCATAGGATATGTTTTAGGGTTAGGGTTAGGGTTAGTTTGAGGGTTAGGGCTCGGTTTAGGGTACGGGTTAGGATTAGGGTACGTGTTAGGGTTAGGGTAGGTGTTAGGGTTAGGGTACGCGTTAGGGTTAGGGTAGTTATTAAACCTATCCCACTCCCTAGATACCGCTTAGCACGTCAAGGAATATTATTTGGGGGTCCAGCCATGGAGAAGAGTTTAGACAGTAGGAGAAGATAAGGAACACACCCATTATCAAGAAATCACATTAGGATTCTCTTTTTAACCTGTTCCTTAAAACACTAGTGCTTAGGAAATCTATTGGAGGCAGAAGCAGTCAAGGGTATCTTAGGGTTAGGGTTAGGGTTAGGGTACGGCTTAGGGTACGGGTTCGGATACGGGTTCGGGTACGGCGTAGGGTATGGGGTAGGGTTAGGGATAGTTTGAGGGTTAGGGCTCGGTTTAGGGTACGGGTTAGCATTAGGGTACGTGTTAGGGTTAGGGTAGGGGTTAGGGTTAGGGTACGCGTTAGGGTTAGGGTAGTTATTAAACCTAGCCCACTCTCTAGATACCCCTTAGCACGTCAAGGAATATTATTTGGGGGTCCAGCCATGGAGAAGAGTTTAGACACTAGGAGAAGATAAGGAACACACCCATTATCAAGAAATCACATTAGGATTCTCTTTTTAACCTGTTCCTTAAAACACTAGTGCTTAGGAAATCTATTGGAGGCAGAAGCAGTCAAGGGTAGCTTAGGGTTAGGGTTAGGGTTAGGGTTAGCTTTAGGGTACCGCTTAGGGTACGGGTTCGGGTATGGCGTAGGGTATGGGTTAGGGTTAGGGTTAGGGTTAATTTGAGGGTTAGGGCTCGGTTTAGGGTACGGGTTAGGATTAGGGTACGTGTTAGGGTTAGGGTACGCGTTAGGGTTAGGGTAGTTATTAAACCTATCCCACTCTCTAGATACCCCTTAGCACGTCAAGGAATATTATTTGGGGGTCCAGCCATGGAGAAGAGTTTAGACACTAGGAGAAGATAAGGAACACACCCATTATCAAGAAATCACATTAGGATTCTCTTTTTAACCTGTTCCTTAAAACACTAGTGCTTAGGAAATCTATTGGAGGCAGAAGCAGTCAAGGGTAGCTTAGGGTTAGGGTTAGGGTTAGGGTTAGGGTTAGTGTTAGGGTACGGGTTAGGTTACGGGTTCGGGTACGGCGTAGGGTACGGGTTAGGGTTAGGGTTAGGGTTAGTTTGAGGGTTAGGGCTCGGTTTAGGGTACGGGTTAGGATTAGGGTACGTGTTAGGGTTAGGGTAGGGGTTAGGGTTAGGGTACGCGTTAGGGTTAGGGTAGTTATTAAACCTATCCCACTCTCTAGATACCCCTTAGCACGTCAAGGAATATTATTTGGGTGTCCAGCCATGGAGAAGAGTTTAGACACTAGGAGAAGATAAGGAACACACCCATTATCAAGAAATCACATTAGGATTCTCTTTTTAACCTGTTCCTTAAAACACTAGTGCTTAGGAAATCTATTGGAGGCAGAAGCAGTCAAGGGTAGCTTAGGGTTAGGGTTAGGGTTAGGGTTAGGTTTAGGGTACGGCTTAGGTTACGGGTTCGGGTACGGGTTCGTGTACGGCGTAGGGTATGGGTTAGGGATAGGGTTAGGGTTAGTTTGAAGGTTAGGGCTCGGTTTAGGGTACGGGTTAGGATTAGGGTTCGTGTTAGGGTTAGGGTAGGGGTTAGGGTTAGGGTACGCGTTAGGGTTAGGGTAGTTATTAAACCTATCCCACTCTCTAGATACCCCTTAGCACGTCAAGGAATATTATTTGGGTGTCCAGCCATGGAGAAGAGTTTAGACACTAGGAGAAGATAAGGAACACACCCATTATCCTGAAATCACATTAGGATTCTCTTTTTAACCTGTTCCTTAATACACTAGTGCTTAGGAAATCTATTGGAGGCAGAAGCAGTCAAGGGTAGCTTAGGGTTAGGGTTAGGGTTAGGGTTAGGGTTAGGGTACGGCTTAGGGTACGGGTTCGGGTACGGGTTCGGGTACGGCGTAGGGTATGGGTTAGGTTTAGTGTTAGGGTTAGTTTGAGGGTTAGGGCTCGGTTTAGGGTACGGGTTAGGATTAGTGTACGTGTTAGGGTTAGGGTAGAGGTTAGGGTTAAGGTACGCATTAGGGTTAGGGTAGTTATTAAACCCTTCCCACTCTCTAGATACCCCTTAGCACGTCAAGGAATATTATTTGGGGGTCCAGCCAAGGAGAAGAGTTTAGACACTAGGAGAAGATAAGGAACACACCCATTATCAAGAAATCACATTAGGATTCTCTTTTTAACCTGTTCCTTAAAACACTAGTGCTTAGGAAATCTATTGGAGGCAGAAGCAGTCAAGGGTAGCTTAGGGTTAGGGTTAGGGTTATTGTTAGGGTAAGGCTTAGGGTACGGGTTCGGGTACGGCATAGGATATGTTTTAGGGTTAGGGTTAGGGTTAGTTTGAGGGTTAGGGCTCGGTTTAGGGTACGGGTTAGGATTAGGGTACGTGTTAGGGTTAGGGTAGGGGTTAGGGTTAGGGTACGCGTTAGGGTTAGGGTAGTTATTAAACCTATCCCACTCCCTAGATACCGCTTAGCACCTCAAGGAATATTATTTGCGGGTCCAGCCATGGAGAAGAGTTTAGACAGTAGGAGAAGATAAGGAACACACCCATTATCAAGAAATCACATTAGGATTCTCTTTTTAACCTGTTCCTTAAAACACTAGTGCTTAGGAAATCTATTGGAGGCAGAAGCAGTCAAGGGTAGCTTAGGGTTAGGGTTAGGGTTAGGGTACGGCTTAAGGTACGGGTTCGGATACGGGTTCGGGTACGGCGTAGGGTATGGGGTAGGGTTAGGGATAGTTTGAGGGTTAGGGCTCGGTTTAGGGTACGGTTTAGGATTAGGGTACGTGTTAGGGTTAGGGTACGCGTTAGGGTTAGGGTAGTTATTAAACCTATCCCACTCTCTAGATACCCCTTAGCACGTCAAGGAATATTATTTGGGGGTCCAGCCATGGAGAAGAGTTTAGACACTAGGAGAAGATAAGGAACACACACATTATCAAGAAATCACATTAGGATTCTCTTTTTAACCTGTTCCTTAAAACACTAGTGCTTAGGAAATCTATTGGAGGCAGAAGCAGTCAAGGGTAGCTTAGGGTTAGGGTTAGGGTTAGGGTTAGGGTTAAGGTACGGCTTAGGGTACGGGTTCGGGTACGGGTTCGGGTACGGCGTAGGGTATGGGTTAGGGTTAGGGTTAGGGTTAGTTTGAGGGTTAGGGCTCGGTTTAGGGTACGGGTTAGGATTAGGGTACGTGTTAGGGTTAGGGTAGGGGTTAGGGTTAGGGTACGCGTTAGGGTTAGGGTAGTTATTAAACCTATCCCACTCTCTAGATAACACTTAGCAAGTCAAGGAATATTATTTGGGGGTCCAGCCATGGAGAAGAGTTTAGACACTAGGAGAAGATAAGGAACACACCCATTATCAAGAAATCACATTAGGATTCACTTTTTAACCTGTTCCTTAAAACACTAGTGCTTAGGAAATCTATTGGAGGCAGAAGCAGTCAAGGGTAGCTTAGGGTTAGGGTTAGCGTTAGGGTTAGTGTTAGGGTACGGGTTCGGGTTCGGGTACGGGTTCGGGTACGGCGTAGGGTATGGTTTAGGGTTAGGGTTAGGGTTAGTTTGAGGGTTAGGGCTCGGTTTAGGGTACGGGTTAGCATTAGGGTACGTGTTAGGGTTAGGGTAGGGGTTAGGGTTAGGGTACGCGTTAGGGTTAGGGTAGTTATTAAACCTAGCCCACTCTCTAGATACCCCTTAGCACGTCAAGGAATATTATTTGGGGGTCCAGCCATGGAGAAGAGTTTAGACACTAGGAGAAGATAAGGAACACAGCCATTATCAAGAAATCACATTAGGATTCTCTTTTTAACCTGTTCCTTAAAACACTAGTGCTTAGGAAATCTATTGGAGGCAGAAGCAGTCAAGGGTAGCTTAGGGTTAGGGTTAGGGTTATTGTTAGGGTAAGGCTTAGGGTACGGGTTCGGGTACGGCGTAGGGTATGGGTTAGGGTTAGGGTTAGGGTTAGTTTGAGGGTTAGGGCTCGGTTTAGGGTACGGTTTAGGATTAGGGTACGTGTTAGGGTTAGGGTACGCGTTAGGGTTAGGGTACGCGTTAGGGTTAGGGTAGTTATTAAACCTATCCCACTCTCTAGATACCCCTTAGCACGTCAAGGAATATTATTTGGGTGTCCAGCCATGGAGAAGAGTTTAGACACTAGGAGAAGATAAGGAACACACCCATTATCCTGAAATCACATTAGGATTCTCTTTTTAACCTGTTCCTTAAAACACTAGTGCTTAGGAAATCTATTGGAGGCAGAAGCAGTCAAGGGTAGGTTAGGGTTAGGGTTAGGGTTAGGGTTAGCTTTAGGGTACCGCTTAGGGTACGGGTTCGGGTACGGCGTAGGGTATGGGTTAGGGTTAGGGTTAGGGTTAATTTGAGGGTTAGGGCTCGGTTTAGGGTACGGGTTAGGATTAGGGTACGTGTTAGGGTTAGGGTACGCGTTAGGGTTAGGGTAGTTATTAAACCTATCCCACTCTCTAGATACCCCTTAGCACGTCAAGGAATATTATTTGGGGGTCCAGCCATGGAGAAGAGTTTAGACACTAGGAGAAGATAAGGAACACACCCATTATCAAGAAATCACATTAGGATTCTCTTTTTAACCTGTTCCTTAAAACACTAGTGCTTAGGAAATCTATTGGAGGCAGAAGCAGTCAAGGGTAGCTTAGGGTTAGGGTTAGGGTTAGGGTTAGGGTTAGTGTTAGGGTACGGGTTAGGTTACGGGTTCGGGTACGGCGTAGGGTATGGGTTAGGGTTAGGGTTAGGGTTAGTTTGAGGGTTAGGGCTCGGTTTAGGGTACGGGTTAGGATTAGGGTACGTGTTAGGGTTAGGGTAGGGGTTAGGGTTAGGGTACGCGTTAGGGTTAGGGTAGTTATTAAACCTATCCCACTCTCTAGATACCCCTTAGCACGTCAAGGAATATTATTTGGGTGTCCAGCCATGGAGAAGAGTTTAGACACTAGGAGAAGATAAGGAATACACCCATTATCAAGAAATCACATTAGGATTCTCTTTTTAACCTGTTCCTTAAAACACTAGTGCTTAGGAAATCTATTGGAGGCAGAAGCAGTCAAGGGTAGCTTAGGGTTAGGGTTAGGGTTAGGGTTAGGTTTAGGGTACGGCTTAGGGTACGGGTTCGGGTACGGGTTCGTGTACGGCGTAGGGCATGGGTTAGGGATAGGGTTAGGGTTAGTTTGAAGGTTAGGGCTCGGTTTAGGGTACGGGTTAGGATTAGGGTTCGTGTTAGGGTTAGGGTAGGGGTTAGGGTTAGGGTACGCGTTAGGGTTAGGGTAGTTATTAAACCTATCCCACTCTCTAGATACCCCTTAGCACGTCAAGGAATATTATTTGGGGGTCCAGCCATGGAGAAGAGTTTAGACACTAGGAGAAGATAAGGAACACACCCATTATCAAGAAATCACATTAGGATTCTCTTTTTAACCTGTTCCTTAAAACACTAGTGCTTAGGAAATCTATTGGAGGCAGAAGCAGTCAAGGGTAGCTTAGGGTTAGGGTTAGGGTTAGGGTTAGGGTTAGTGTTAGGGTACGGGTTAGGTTACGGGTTCGGGTACGGCGTAGGGTATGGGTTAGGGTTAGGGTTAGGGTTAGTTTGAGGGTTAGGGCTCGGTTTAGGGTACGGGTTAGGATTAGGGTACGTGTTAGGGTTAGGGTAGGGGTTAGGGTTAGGGTACGCGTTAGGGTTAGGGTAGTTATTAAACCTATCCCACTCTCTAGATACCCCTTAGCACGTCAAGGAATATTATTTGGGTGTCCAGCCATGGAGAAGAGTTTAGACACTAGGAGAAGATAAGGAATACACCCATTATCAAGAAATCACATTAGGATTCTCTTTTTAACCTGTTCCTTAAAACACTAGTGCTTAGGAAATCTATTGGAGGCAGAAGCAGTCAAGGGTAGCTTAGGGTTAGGGTTAGGGTTAGGGTTAGGTTTAGGGTACGGCTTAGGGTACGGGTTCGGGTACGGGTTCGGGTACGGCGTAGGGTATGGGTTAGGTTTAGTGTTAGGGTTAGTTTGAGGGTTAGGGCTCGGTTTAGGGTACGGGTTAGGATTAGTGTACGTGTTAGGGTTAGGGTAGAGGTTAGGGTTAAGGTACGCGTTAGGGTTAGGGTAGTTATTAAACCCATCCTACTCTCTAGATACCCCTTAGCACGTCAAGGAATATTATTTGGGGGTCCAGCCATGGAGAAGAGTTTAGACACTAGGAGAAGATAAGGAACACACCCATTATCAAGAAATCACATTAGGATTCTCTTTTTAACCTGTTCCTTAAAACACTAGTGCTTAGGAAATCTATTGGAGGCAGAAGCAGTCAAGGGTAGCTTAGGGTTAGGGTTAGGGTTATTGTTAGGGTAAGGCTTAGGGTACGGGTTCGGGTACGGCATAGGATATGTTTTAGGGTTAGGGTTAGGGTTAGTTTGAGGGTTAGGGCTCGGTTTAGGGTACGGGTTAGGATTAGGGTACGTGTTAGGGTTAGGGTAGGGGTTAGGGTTAGGGTACGCGTTAGGGTTAGGGTAGTTATTAAACCTATCCCACTCCCTAGATACCGCTTAGCACCTCAAGGAATATTATTTGCGGGTCCAGCCATGGAGAAGAGTTTAGACAGTAGGAGAAGATAAGGAACACACCCATTATCAAGAAATCACATTAGGATTCTCTTTTTAACCTGTTCCTTAAAACACTAGTGCTTAGGAAATCTATTGGAGGCAGAAGCAGTCAAGGGTAGCTTAGGGTTAGGGTTAGGGTTAGGGTACGGCTTAAGGTACGGGTTCGGATACGGGTTCGGGTACGGCGTAGGGTATGGGGTAGGGTTAGGGATAGTTTGAGGGTTAGGGCTCGGTTTAGGGTACGGTTTAGGATTAGGGTACGTGTTAGGGTTAGGGTACGCGTTAGGGTTAGGGTAGTTATTAAACCTATCCCACTCTCTAGATACCCCTTAGCACGTCAAGGAATATTATTTGGGGGTCCAGCCATGGAGAAGAGTTTAGACACTAGGAGAAGATAAGGAACACACACATTATCAAGAAATCACATTAGGATTCTCTTTTTAACCTGTTCCTTAAAATACTAGTGCTTAGGAAATCTATTGGAGGCAGAAGCAGTCAAGGGTAGCTTAGGGTTAGGGTTAGGGTTAGGGTACGGCTTAGGGTACGGGTTCGGGTGCGGGTTCGGGTACGGCGTAGGGTATGGGTTCGGGTTAGGGTTAGGGTTAGTTTGAGGGTTAGGGCTCGGTTTAGGGTACGGGTTAGGATTAGTGTACGTGTTAGGGTTAAGGTAGAGGTTAGGGTTAGGGTACGCGTTAGGGTTTGGGTAGTTATTAAACCTATCCCACTCTCTAGATACCCCTTAGCACGTCAAGGAATATTATTTGGGTGTCCAGCCATGGAGAAGAGTTTAGACACTAGGAGAAGATAAGGAACACACCCATTATCAAGAAATCACATTAGGATTCACTTTTTAACCTGTTCCTTAAAACACTAGTGCTTAGGAAATCTATTGGAGGCAGAAGCAGTCAAGGGTAGCTTAGGTTTAGGGTTAGCGTTAGGGTTAGTGTTAGGGTACGGGTTCGGGTTCGGGTACGGGTTCGGGTACGGCGTAGGGTATGGTTTAGGGTTAGGGTTAGGGTTAGTTTGAGGGTTAGGGCTCGGTTTAGGGTACGGGTTAGCATTAGGGTACGTGTTAGGGTTAGGGTAGGGGTTAGGGTTAGGGTACGCGTTAGGGTTAGGGTAGTTATTAAACCTAGCCCACTCTCTAGATACCCCTTAGCACGTCAAGGAATATTATTTGGGGGTCCAGCCATGGAGAAGAGTTTAGACACTAGGAGAAGATAAGGAACACAGCCATTATCAAGAAATCACATTAGGATTCTCTTTTTAACCTGTTCCTTAAAACACTAGTGCTTAGGAAATCTATTGGAGGCAGAAGCAGTCAAGGGTAGCTTAGGGTTAGGGTTAGGGTTATTGTTAGGGTAAGGCTTAGGGTACGGGTTCGGGTACGGCGTAGGGTATGGGTTAGGGTTAGGGTTAGGGTTAGTTTGAGGGTTAGGGCTCGGTTTAGGGTACGGTTTAGGATTAGGGTACGTGTTAGGGTTAGGGTACGCGTTAGGGTTAGGGTAGTTATTAAACCTATCCCACTCTCTAGATACCCCTTAGCACGTCAAGGAATATTATTTGGGGGTCCATCCATGGAGAAGAGTTTAGACACTAGGAGAAGATAAGGAACACACCCATTATCCTGAAATCACAATAGGATTCTATTTTTAACCTGTTCCTTAATACACTAGTGCTTAGGAAATCTATTGGAGGCAGAAGCAGTCAAGGGTAGCTTAGGGTTAGGGTTAGGGTTAGGGTTAGGGTACGGCTTAGGGTACGGGTTCCGGTACGGGTTCGGGTACGGCGTAGGGTATGGGTTAGGGTTAGGGTTAGGGATAGTTTGAGGGTTAGTGCTCGGTTTAGGGTATGGGTTAGGATTAGGGTACATGTTAGGGTTAGGTTAGGGGTTAGGGTTAGGGTACGCGTTAGGGTTAGGGTAGTTATTAAACCTATCCCACTCTCTAGATACCCCTTAGCACGTCAAGGAATATTATTTGGGTGTCCAGCCATGGAGAAGAGTTTAGACACTAGGAGAAGATAAGGAACACACCCATTATCCTGAAATCACATTAGGATTCTCCTTTTAACCTGTTCCTTAAAACACTAGTGCTTAGGAAATCTATTGGAGGCAGAAGCAGTCAAGGGTAGGTTAGGGTTAGGGTTAGGGTTAGGGTTAGCTTTAGGGTACCGCTTAGGGTACGGGTTCGGGTACGGCGTAGGGTATGGGTTAGGGTTAGGGTTAGGGTTAATTTGAGGGTTAGGGCTCGGTTTAGGGTATGGGTTAGGATTAGGGTACGTGTTAGGGTTAGGGTACGCGTTAGGGTTAGGGTAGTTATTAAACCTATCCCACTCTCTAGATACCCCTTAGCATGTCAAGGAATATTATTTGGGGGTCCAGCCATGGAGAAGAGTTTAGACACTAGGAGAAGATAAGGAACACACCCATTATCAAGAAATCACATTAGGATTCTCTTTTTAACCTGTTCCTTAAAACACTAGTGCTTAGGAAATCTATTGGAGGCAGAAGCAGTCAAGGGTAGCTTAGGGTTAGGGTTAGGGTTAGTGTTAGGGTACGGGTTAGGTTACGGGTTCGGGTACGGCGTAGGGTATGGTTTAGGGTTAGATTTAGGGTTAGTTTGAGGGTTAGGGCTCGGTTTAGGGTACGGGTTAGGATTAGGGTACGTGTTAGGGTTAGGGTAGGGGTTAGGGTTAGGGTACGCGTTAGGGTTAGGTTAGTTATTAAACCTATCCCACTCTCTAGATACCCCTTAGCACGTCAAGGAATATTATTTGGGTGTCCAGACATGGAGAAGAGTTTAGACACTAGGAGAAGATAAGGAACACACCCATTATCAAGAAATCACATTAGGATTCTCTTTTTAACCTGTTCCTTAAAACACTAGTGCTTAGGAAATCTATTGGAGGCAGAAGCAGTCAAGGGTAGCTTAGGGTTAGGGTTAGGGTTAGGGTTAGGTTTAGGGTACGGCTTAGGGTACGGGTTCGGGTACGGGTTCGTGTACGGCGTAGGGCATGGGTTAGGGATAGGGTTAGGGTTAGTTTGAAGGTTAGGGCTCGGTTTAGGGTACGGGTTAGGATTAGGGTTCGTGTTAGGGTTAGGGTAGGGGTTAGGGTTAGGGTACGCGTTAGGGTTAGGGTAGTTATTAAACCTATCCCACTCTCTAGATACCCCTTAGCACGTCAAGGAATATTATTTGGGTGTCCAGCCATGGAGAAGAGTTTAGACACTAGGAGAAGATAAGGAACACACCCATTATCCTGAAATCACATTAGGATTCTCTTTTTAACCTGTTCCTTAAAACACTAGTGCTTAGGAAATCTATTGGAGGCAGAAGCAGTCAAGGGTAGGTTAGGGTTAGGGTTAGGGTTAGGGTTAGCTTTAGGGTACCGCTTAGGGTACGGGTTCGGGTACGGCGTAGGGTATGGGTTAGGGTTAGGGTTAGGGTTAATTTGAGGGTTAGGGCTCGGTTTAGGGTACGGGTTAGGATTAGGGTACGTGTTAGGGTTAGGGTACGCGTTAGGGTTAGGGTAGTTATTAAACCTATCCCACTCTCTAGATACCCCTTAGCACGTCAAGGAATATTATTTGGGGGTCCAGCCATGGAGAAGAGTTTAGACACTAGGAGAAGATAAGGAACACACCCATTATCAAGAAATCACATTAGGATTCTCTTTTTAACCTGTTCCTTAAAACACTAGTGCTTAGGAAATCTATTGGAGGCAGAAGCAGTCAAGGGTAGCTTAGGGTTAGGGTTAGGGTTAGGGTTAGGGTTAGTGTTAGGGTACGGGTTAGGTTACGGGTTCGGGTACGGCGTAGGGTATGGGTTAGGGTTAGGGTTAGGGTTAGTTTGAGGGTTAGGGCTCGGTTTAGGGTACGGGTTAGGATTAGGGTACGTGTTAGGGTTAGGGTAGGGGTTAGGGTTAGGGTACGCGTTAGGGTTAGGGTAGTTATTAAACCTATCCCACTCTCTAGATACCCCTTAGCACGTCAAGGAATATTATTTGGGTGTCCAGCCATGGAGAAGAGTTTAGACACTAGGAGAAGATAAGGAATACACCCATTATCAAGAAATCACATTAGGATTCTCTTTTTAACCTGTTCCTTAAAACACTAGTGCTTAGGAAATCTATTGGAGGCAGAAGCAGTCAAGGGTAGCTTAGGGTTAGGGTTAGGGTTAGGGTTAGGTTTAGGGTACGGCTTAGGGTACGGGTTCGGGTACGGGTTCGGGTACGGCGTAGGGTATGGGTTAGGTTTAGTGTTAGGGTTAGTTTGAGGGTTAGGGCTCGGTTTAGGGTACGGGTTAGGATTAGTGTACGTGTTAGGGTTAGGGTAGAGGTTAGGGTTAAGGTACGCGTTAGGGTTAGGGTAGTTATTAAACCCATCCTACTCTCTAGATACCCCTTAGCACGTCAAGGAATATTATTTGGGGGTCCAGCCATGGAGAAGAGTTTAGACACTAGGAGAAGATAAGGAACACACCCATTATCAAGAAATCACATTAGGATTCTCTTTTTAACCTGTTCCTTAAAACACTAGTGCTTAGGAAATCTATTGGAGGCAGAAGCAGTCAAGGGTAGCTTAGGGTTAGGGTTAGGGTTATTGTTAGGGTAAGGCTTAGGGTACGGGTTCGGGTACGGCATAGGATATGTTTTAGGGTTAGGGTTAGGGTTAGTTTGAGGGTTAGGGCTCGGTTTAGGGTACGGGTTAGGATTAGGGTACGTGTTAGGGTTAGGGTAGGGGTTAGGGTTAGGGTACGCGTTAGGGTTAGGGTAGTTATTAAACCTATCCCACTCCCTAGATACCGCTTAGCACCTCAAGGAATATTATTTGCGGGTCCAGCCATGGAGAAGAGTTTAGACAGTAGGAGAAGATAAGGAACACACCCATTATCAAGAAATCACATTAGGATTCTCTTTTTAACCTGTTCCTTAAAACACTAGTGCTTAGGAAATCTATTGGAGGCAGAAGCAGTCAAGGGTAGCTTAGGGTTAGGGTTAGGGTTAGGGTACGGCTTAAGGTACGGGTTCGGATACGGGTTCGGGTACGGCGTAGGGTATGGGGTAGGGTTAGGGATAGTTTGAGGGTTAGGGCTCGGTTTAGGGTACGGTTTAGGATTAGGGTACGTGTTAGGGTTAGGGTACGCGTTAGGGTTAGGGTAGTTATTAAACCTATCCCACTCTCTAGATACCCCTTAGCACGTCAAGGAATATTATTTGGGGGTCCAGCCATGGAGAAGAGTTTAGACACTAGGAGAAGATAAGGAACACACACATTATCAAGAAATCACATTAGGATTCTCTTTTTAACCTGTTCCTTAAAATACTAGTGCTTAGGAAATCTATTGGAGGCAGAAGCAGTCAAGGGTAGCTTAGGGTTAGGGTTAGGGTTAGGGTACGGCTTAGGGTACGGGTTCGGGTGCGGGTTCGGGTACGGCGTAGGGTATGGGTTCGGGTTAGGGTTAGGGTTAGTTTGAGGGTTAGGGCTCGGTTTAGGGTACGGGTTAGGATTAGTGTACGTGTTAGGGTTAAGGTAGAGGTTAGGGTTAGGGTACGCGTTAGGGTTTGGGTAGTTATTAAACCTATCCCACTCTCTAGATACCCCTTAGCACGTCAAGGAATATTATTTGGGTGTCCAGCCATGGAGAAGAGTTTAGACACTAGGAGAAGATAAGGAACACACCCATTATCAAGAAATCACATTAGGATTCACTTTTTAACCTGTTCCTTAAAACACTAGTGCTTAGGAAATCTATTGGAGGCAGAAGCAGTCAAGGGTAGCTTAGGTTTAGGGTTAGCGTTAGGGTTAGTGTTAGGGTACGGGTTCGGGTTCGGGTACGGGTTCGGGTACGGCGTAGGGTATGGTTTAGGGTTAGGGTTAGGGTTAGTTTGAGGGTTAGGGCTCGGTTTAGGGTACGGGTTAGCATTAGGGTACGTGTTAGGGTTAGGGTAGGGGTTAGGGTTAGGGTACGCGTTAGGGTTAGGGTAGTTATTAAACCTAGCCCACTCTCTAGATACCCCTTAGCACGTCAAGGAATATTATTTGGGGGTCCAGCCATGGAGAAGAGTTTAGACACTAGGAGAAGATAAGGAACACAGCCATTATCAAGAAATCACATTAGGATTCTCTTTTTAACCTGTTCCTTAAAACACTAGTGCTTAGGAAATCTATTGGAGGCAGAAGCAGTCAAGGGTAGCTTAGGGTTAGGGTTAGGGTTATTGTTAGGGTAAGGCTTAGGGTACGGGTTCGGGTACGGCGTAGGGTATGGGTTAGGGTTAGGGTTAGGGTTAGTTTGAGGGTTAGGGCTCGGTTTAGGGTACGGTTTAGGATTAGGGTACGTGTTAGGGTTAGGGTACGCGTTAGGGTTAGGGTAGTTATTAAACCTATCCCACTCTCTAGATACCCCTTAGCACGTCAAGGAATATTATTTGGGGGTCCATCCATGGAGAAGCGTTTAGACACTAGGAGAAGATAAGGAACACACCCATTATCCTGAAATCACAATAGGATTCTATTTTTAACCTGTTCCTTAATACACTAGTGCTTAGGAAATCTATTGGAGGCAGAAGCAGTCAAGGGTAGCTTAGGGTTAGGGTTAGGGTTAGGGTTAGGGTACGGCTTAGGGTACGGGTTCCGGTACGGGTTCGGGTACGGCGTAGGGTATGGGTTAGGGTTAGGGTTAGGGATAGTTTGAGGGTTAGTGCTCGGTTTAGGGTATGGGTTAGGATTAGGGTACATGTTAGGGTTAGGTTAGGGGTTAGGGTTAGGGTACGCGTTAGGGTTAGGGTAGTTATTAAACCTATCCCACTCTCTAGATACCCCTTAGCACGTCAAGGAATATTATTTGGGTGTCCAGCCATGGAGAAGAGTTTAGACACTAGGAGAAGATAAGGAACACACCCATTATCCTGAAATCACATTAGGATTCTCCTTTTAACCTGTTCCTTAAAACACTAGTGCTTAGGAAATCTATTGGAGGCAGAAGCAGTCAAGGGTAGGTTAGGGTTAGGGTTAGGGTTAGGGTTAGCTTTAGGGTACCGCTTAGGGTACGGGTTCGGGTACGGCGTAGGGTATGGGTTAGGGTTAGGGTTAGGGTTAATTTGAGGGTTAGGGCTCGGTTTAGGGTATGGGTTAGGATTAGGGTACGTGTTAGGGTTAGGGTACGCGTTAGGGTTAGGGTAGTTATTAAACCTATCCCACTCTCTAGATACCCCTTAGCATGTCAAGGAATATTATTTGGGGGTCCAGCCATGGAGAAGAGTTTAGACACTAGGAGAAGATAAGGAACACACCCATTATCAAGAAATCACATTAGGATTCTCTTTTTAACCTGTTCCTTAAAACACTAGTGCTTAGGAAATCTATTGGAGGCAGAAGCAGTCAAGGGTAGCTTAGGGTTAGGGTTAGGGTTAGTGTTAGGGTACGGGTTAGGTTACGGGTTCGGGTACGGCGTAGGGTATGGTTTAGGGTTAGATTTAGGGTTAGTTTGAGGGTTAGGGCTCGGTTTAGGGTACGGGTTAGGATTAGGGTACGTGTTAGGGTTAGGGTAGGGGTTAGGGTTAGGGTACGCGTTAGGGTTAGGTTAGTTATTAAACCTATCCCACTCTCTAGATACCCCTTAGCACGTCAAGGAATATTATTTGGGTGTCCAGACATGGAGAAGAGTTTAGACACTAGGAGAAGATAAGGAACACACCCATTATCAAGAAATCACATTAGGATTCTCTTTTTAACCTGTTCCTTAAAACACTAGTGCTTAGGAAATCTATTGGAGGCAGAAGCAGTCAAGGGTAGCTTAGGGTTAGGGTTAGGGTTAGGGTTAGGTTTAGGGTACGGCTTAGGGTACGGGTTCGGGTACGGGTTCGTGTACGGCGTAGGGCATGGGTTAGGGATAGGGTTAGGGTTAGTTTGAAGGTTAGGGCTCGGTTTAGGGTACGGGTTAGGATTAGGGTTCGTGTTAGGGTTAGGGTAGGGGTTAGGGTTAGGGTACGCGTTAGGGTTAGGGTAGTTATTAAACCTATCCCACTCTCTAGATACCCCTTAGCACGTCAAGGAATATTATTTGGGTGTCCAGCCATGGAGAAGAGTTTAGACACTAGGAGAAGATAAGGAACACACCCATTATCCTGAAATCACATTAGGATTCTCTTTTTAACCTGTTCCTTAATACACTAGTGCTTAGGAAATGTATTGGAGGCAGAAGCAGTCAAGGGTAGCTTAGGGTTAGGGTTAGGGTTAGGGTTAGGGTTAGGGTACGGCTTAGGGTACGGGTTCGGGTACGGGTTCGGGTACGGCGTAGGGTATGGGTTAGGTTTAGTGTTAGGGTTAGTTTGAGGGTTAGGGCTCGGTTTAGGGTACGGGTTAGGATTAGTGTACGTGTTAGGGTTAGGGTAGAGGTTAGGGTTAAGGTACGCGTTAGGGTTAGGGTAGTTATTAAACCCATCCCACTCTCTAGATACCCCTTAGCACGTCAAGGAATATTATTTGGGGGTCCAGCCATGGAGAAGAGTTTAGACACTAGGAGAAGATAAGGAACACACCCATTATCAAGAAATCACATTAGGATTCTCTTTTTAACCTGTTCCTTAAAACACTAGTGCTTAGGAAATCTATTGGAGGCAGAAGCAGTCAAGGGTAGCTTAGGGTTAGGGTTAGGGTTATTGTTAGGGTAAGGCTTAGGGTACGGGTTCGGGTACGGCATAGGATATGTTTTAGGGTTAGGGTTAGGGTTAGTTTGAGGGTTAGGGCTCGGTTTAGGGTACGGGTTAGGATTAGGGTACGTGTTAGGGTTAGGGTAGGTGTTAGGGTTAGGGTACGCGTTAGGGTTAGGGTAGTTATTAAACCTATCCCACTCCCTAGATACCGCTTAGCACCTCAAGGAATATTATTTGCGGGTCCAGCCATGGAGAAGAGTTTAGACAGTAGGAGAAGATAAGGAACACACCCATTATCAAGAAATCACATTAGGATTCTCTTTTTAACCTGTTCCTTAAAACACTAGTGCTTAGGAAATCTATTGGAGGCAGAAGCAGTCAAGGGTAGCTTAGGGTTAGGGTTAGGGTTAGGGTACGGCTTAGGGTACGGGTTCGGATACGGGTTCGGGTACGGCGTAGGGTATGGGGTAGGGTTAGGGATAGTTTGAGGGTTAGGGCTCGGTTTAGGGTACGGGTTAGCATTAGGGTACGTGTTAGGGTTAGGGTAGGGGTTAGGGTTAGGGTACGCGTTAGGGTTAGGGTAGTTATTAAACCTAGCCCACTCTCTAGATACCCCTTAGCACGTCAAGGAATATTATTTGGGGGTCCAGCCATGGAGAAGAGTTTAGACACTAGGAGAAGATAAGGAACACACCCATTATCAAGAAATCACATTAGGATTCTCTTTTTAACCTGTTCCTTAAAACACTAGTGCTTAGGAAATCTATTGGAGGCAGAAGCAGTCAAGGGTAGCTTAGGGTTAGGGTTAGGGTTATTGTTAGGGTAAGGCTTAGGGTACGGGTTCGGGTACGGCGTAGGGTATGGGTTAGGGTTAGGGTTAGGGTTAGTTTGAGGGTTAGGGCTCGGTTTAGGGTACGGTTTAGGATTAGGGTACGTGTTAGGGTTAGGGTACGCGTTAGGGTTAGGGTAGTTATTAAACCTATCCCACTCTCTAGATACCCCTTAGCACGTCAAGGAATATTATTTGGGGGTCCAGCCATGGAGAAGAGTTTAGACACTAGGAGAAGATAAGGAACACACCCATTATCCTGAAATCACAATAGGATTCTATTTTTAACCTGTTCCTTAATACACTAGTGCTTAGGAAATCTATTGGAGGCAGAAGCAGTCAAGGGTAGCTTAGGGTTAGGGTTAGGGTTAGGGTTAGGGTTAGGGTACGGCTTAGGGTACGGGTTCGGGTACGGGTTCGGGTACGGCGTAGGGTATGGGTTAGGGTTAGGGTTAGGGATAGTTTGAGGGTTAGTGCTCGGTTTAGGGTACGGGTTAGGATTAGGGTACATGTTAGGGTTAGGTTAGGGGTTAGGGTTAGGGTACGCGTTAGGGTTAGGGTAGTTATTAAACCTATCCCACTCTCTAGATACCCCTTAGCACGTCAAGGAATATTATTTGGGTGTCCAGCCATGGAGAAGAGTTTAGACACTAGGAGAAGATAAGGAACACACCCATTATCCTGAAATCACATTAGGATTCTCTTTTTAACCTGTTCCTTAAAACACTAGTGCTTAGGAAATCTATTGGAGGCAGAAGCAGTCAAGGGTAGCTTAGCGTTAGGGTTAGGGTTAGGGTTAGCTTTAGGGTACCGCTTAGGGTACGGGTTCGGGTACGGCGTAGGGTATGGGTTAGGGTTAGGGTTAGGGTTAATTTGAGGGTTAGGGCTCGGTTTAGGGTACGGGTTAGGATTAGGGTACGTGTTAGGGTTAGGGTACGCGTTAGGGTTAGGGTAGTTATTAAACCTATCCCACTCTCTAGATACCCCTTAGCACGTCAAGGAATATTATTTGGGGGTCCAGCCATGGAGAAGAGTTTAGACACTAGGAGAAGATAAGGAACACACCCATTATCAAGAAATCACATTAGGATTCTCTTTTTAACCTGTTCCTTAAAACACTAGTGCTTAGGAAATCTATTGGAGGCAGAAGCAGTCAAGGGTAGCTTAGGGTTAGGGTTAGGGTTAGGGTACGGCTTAGGGTACGGGTTCGGATACTGGTTCGGGTACGGCGTAGGGTATGGGGTAGGGTTAGGGATAGTTTGAGGGTTAGGGCTCGGTTTAGGGTACGGTTTAGGATTAGGGTACGTGTTAGGGTTAGGTTAGGGGTTAGGGTTAGGGTACGCGTTAGGGTTAGGGTAGTAATTAAACCTATCCCACTCTCTAGATACCCCTTAGCACGTCAAGGAATATTATTTGGGTGTCCAGCCATGGAGAAGAGTTTAGACACTAGGAGAAGATAAGGAACACACCCATTATCCTGAAATCACATTAGGATTCTCTTTTTAACCTGTTCCTTAAAACACTAGTGCTTAGGAAATCTATTGGAGGCAGAAGCAGTAAAGGGTAGCTTAGGGTTAGGGTTAGGGTTAGGGTTAGGGTTAGTGTTAGGGTACGGGTTAGGTTACGGGTTCGGGTACGGCGTAGGGTATGGGTTAGGGTTAGGGTTAGGGTTAGTTTGAGGGTTAGGGCTCGGTTTAGGGTACGGATTAGGATTAGGGTACGTGTTAGGGTTAGGGTAGGGGTTAGGGTTAGGGTACGAGTTAGGGTTAGGGTAGTTATTAAACCTATCCCACTCTCTAGATACCCCTTAGCACGTCAAGGAATATTATTTGGGTGTCCAGCCATGGAGAAGAGTTTAGACACTAGGAGAAGATAAGGAACACACCCATTATCAAGAAATCACATTAGGATTCTCTTTTTAACCTGTTCCTTAAAACACTAGTGCTTAGGAAATCTATTGGAGGCAGAAGCAGTCAAGGGTAGCTTAGGGTTAGGGTTAGGATTAGCGTTAGGGTTAGGGTACGGCTTAGGGTACGGGTTCGGGTACGGGTTCGTGTACGGCGTAGGGTATGGGTTAGGGTTAGGGTTAGGGTTAGTTTGAAGGTTAGGGCTCGGTTTAGGGTACGGGTTAGGATTAGGGTTCGTGTTAGGGTTAGGGTAGGGGTTAGGGTTAGGGTACGCGTTAGGGTTAGGGTAGTTATTAAACCTATCCCACTCTCTAGATACCCCTTAGCACGTCAAGGAATATTATTTGGGTGTCCAGCCATGGAGAAGAGTTTAGACACTAGGAGAAGATAAGGAACACACCCATTATCAAGAAATCACATTAGGATTCTCTTTTTAACCTGTTCCTTAAAACACTAGTGCTTAGGAAATCTATTGGAGGCAGAAGCAGTCAAGGGTAGCTTAGGGTTAGGGTTAGGGTTATTGTTAGGGTAAGGCTTAGGGTACGGGTTCGGGTACGGCATAGGATATGTTTTAGGGTTAGGGTTAGGGTTAGTTTGAGGGTTAGGGCTCGGTTTAGGGTACGGGTTAGGATTAGGGTACGTGTTAGGGTTAGGGTAGGGGTTAGGGTTAGGGTACGCGTTAGGGTTAGGGTAGTTATTAAACCTATCCCACTCCCTAGATACCGCTTAGCACCTCAAGGAATATTATTTGCGGGTCCAGCCATGGAGAAGAGTTTAGACAGTAGGAGAAGATAAGGAACACACCCATTATCAAGAAATCACATTAGGATTCTCTTTTTAACCTGTTCCTTAAAACACTAGTGCTTAGGAAATCTATTGGAGGCAGAAGCAGTCAAGGGTAGCTTAGGGTTAGGGTTAGGGTTAGGGTTAGGGTTAGCTTTAGGGTACCGTTTAGGGTACGGGTTCGGGTACGGCGTAGGGTATGGGTTAGGGTTAGGGTTAGGGTTAATTTGAGGGTTAGGGCTCGGTTTAGGGTACGGGTTAGAATTAGGGTACGTGTTAGGGTTAGGGTACGCGTTAGGGTTAGGGTAGTTATTAAACCTATCCCACTCTCTAGATACCCCTTAGCACGTCAAGGAATATTATTTGGGGGTCCAGCCATGGAGAAGAGTTTAGACACTAGAAGAAGATAAGGAACACACCCATTATCAAGAAATCACATTAGGATTCTCTTTTTAACCTGTTCCTTAAAACACTACTGCTTAGGAAATCTATTGGAGGCAGAAGCAGTGAAGGGTAGCTTAGGGTTAGGGTCAGGGTTAGGGTTATGGTTAGTGTTAGGGTACGGGTTAGGTTACGGGTTCGGGTACGGCGTAGGGTATGGGTTAGGGTTAGGGTTAGGGTTAGTTTGAGGGTTAGGGCTCGGTTTAGGGTACGGATTAGGATTAGGGTACGTGTTAGGGTTAGGGTAGGGGTTAGGGTTAGGGTACGCGTAAGGGTTAGGGTAGTTATTAAACCTATCCCACTCTCTAGATACCCCTTAGCACGTCAATGAATATTATTTGGGTGTCCAGCCATGGAGAAGAGTTTAGACACTAGGAGAAGATAAGGAACACACCCATTATCCTGAAATCACATTAGGATTCTCTTTTTAACCTGTTCCTTAATACACTAGTGCTTAGGAAATCTATTGGAGGCAGAAGCAGTCAAGGGTAGCTTAGGGTTAGGGTTAGGGTTAGGGTTAGGGTTAGGGTACGGCTTAGGGTACGGGTTCGGGTACGGGTTCGGGTACGGCGTAGGGTATGGGTTAGGGTTAGGGTTAGAGTTAGTTTGAGGGTTAGGGCTCGGTTTAGGTTACGGGTTAGGATTAGTGTACGTGTTAGGGTTAGGGTAGAGGTTAGGGTTAGGGTATGCGTTAGGGTTAGGGTAGTTATTAAACCTATCCCACTCTCTAGATACCCCTTAGCACGTCAAGGAATATTATTTGGGGGTCCAGCCATGGAGAAGAGTTTAGACACTAGGAGAAGATAAGGAACACACACATTATCAAGAAATCACATTAGGATTCTCTTTTTAACCTATTCCTTAAAACACTAGTGCTTAGGAAATCTATTGGAGGCAGAAGCAGTCAAGGGTAGCTTAGGGTTAGGGTTAGGGTTAGGGTACGGCTTAGGGTACGGGTTCGGGTGCGGGTTCGGGTACGGCGTAGGGTATGGGTTCGGGATAGGGTTAGGGTTAGTTTGAGGGTTAGGGCTCGGTTTAGGTTACGGGTTAGGATTAGTGTACGTGTTAGGGTTAAGGTAGAGGTTAGGGTTAGGGTACGCGTTAGGGTTTGGGTAGTTATTAAACCTATCCCACTCTCTAGATACCCCTTAGCACGTCAAGGAATATTATTTGGGTGTCCAGCCATGGAGAATAGTTTAGACACTAGGAGAAGATAAGGAACACACCCATTATCAAGAAATCACATTAGGATTCTCTTTTTAACCTGTTCCTTAAAACTCTAGTGCTTAGGAAATCTATTGGAGGCAGAAGCAGTCAACGGTAGCTTAGGGTTAGGGTTAGGGTTAGGGTTAGGGTTAGGGTTAGGGTACGGCTTAGGGTACGGGTTCGGGTACGGGTTCGGGTACGGCGTAGGGTATGGGTTCGGGTTAGGGTTAGGGTTAGTTTGAGGGTTAGGTCTCGGTTTAGGGTACGGGTTAGGATTAGGATACGTGTTAGGGTTAGGTTAGGGGTTAGGGTTAGGTTACGCTTTAGGGTTAGGGTAGTAATTAAACCTATCCCACTCTCTAGATACCCCTTAGCACGTCAAGGAATATTATTTGGGTGTCCAGCCATGGAGAAGAGTTTAGACACTAGGAGAAGATAAGGAACACACCCATTATCCTGAAATCACTTTAGGATTCTCTTTTTAACCTGTTCCTTAAAACACTAGTGCTTAGGAAATCTATTGGAGGCAGAAGCAGTCAAGGGTAGCTTAGGGTTAGGGTTAGGGTTAGGGTTAGGGTTAGCTTTAGGGTACCGCTTAGGGTACGGGTTCGGGTACGGCGTAGGGTATGGGTTAGGGTTAGGGTTAGGGTTAATTTGAGGGTTAGGGCTCGGTTTAGGGTACGGGTTAGAATTAGGGTACGTGTTAGGGTTAGGGTACGCGTTAGGGTTAGGGTAGTTATTAAACCTATCCCACTCTCTAGATACCCCTTGGCACGTCAAGGAATATTATTTGGGGGTCCAGCCATGGAGAAGAGTTTAGACACTAGGAGAAGATAAGGAACACAGCCATTTTCAAGAAATCACATTAGGATTCTCTTTTTAACCTGTTCCTTAAAACACTACTGCTTAGGAAATCTATTGGAGGCAGAAGCAGTAAAGGGTAGCTTAGGGGTAGGGTTAGGGTTAGGGTTAGGGTTAGTGTTAGGGTACGGGTTAGGTTACGGGTTCGGGTACGGCGTAGGGTATGGGTTAGGGTTAGGGTTAGGGTTAGTTTGAGGGTTAGGGCTCGGTTTAGGGTACGGATTAGGATTAGGGTACGTGTTAGGGTTAGGGTAGGGGTTAGGGTTAGGGTACGCGTTAGGGTTAGGGTAGTTATTAAACCTATCCCACTCTCTAGATACCCCTTAGCACGTCAAGGAATATTATTTGGGTGTCCAGCCATGGAGAAGAGTTTAGACACTAGGAGAAGTTAAGGAACACACCCATTATCAAGAAATCACATTAGGATTCTCTTTTTAACCTGTTCCTTAAAACACTAGTGCTTAGGAAATCTATTGGAGGCAGAAGCAGTCAAGGGTAGCTTAGGGTTAGGGTTAGGATTAGCGTTAGGGTTAGGGTACGGCTTAGGGTACGGGTTCGGGTAAGGGTTCGTGTACGGCGTAGGGTATGGGTTAGGGTTAGGGTTAGGGTTAGTTTGAAGGTTAGGGCTCGGTTTAGGGTACGTTTTAGGATTAGGGTTCGTGTTAGGGTTAGGGTAGGTGTTAGGGTTAGGGTACGCGTTAGGGTTAGGGTAGTTATTAAACCTATCCCACTCTCTAGATACCCCTTAGCACGTCAAGGAATATTATTTGGGTGTCCAGCCATGGAGAAGAGTTTAGACACTAGGAGAAGATAAGGAACACACCCATTATCCTGAAATCACATTAGGATTCTCTTTTTAACCTGTTCCTTAGTACACTAGTGCTTAGGAAATCTATTGGAGGCAGAAGCATTCAAGGGTAGCTTAGGGTTAGGGTTAGGGTTAGGGTTAGGGTTAGGGTACGGCTTAGGGTACGGGTTCGGGTACGGGTTCGGGTACGGCGTAGGGTATGGGGTAGGGTTAGGGTTAGGGTTAGTTTGAGGTTTAGGGCTCGGTTTAGGTTACGGGTTAGGATTAGTGTACGTGTTAGGGTTAGGGTAGAGGTTAGGGTTAGGGTATGCGTTAGGGTTAGGGTAGTTATTAAACCTATCCCACTCTCTAGATACCCCTTAGCACGTCAAGGAATATTATTTGGGGGTCCAGCCATGGAGAAGAGTTTAGACACTAGGAGAAGATAAGGAACACACACATTATCAAGAAATCACATTAGGATTCTCTTTTTAACCTATTCCTTAAAACACTAGTGCTTAGGAAATCTATTGGAGGCAGAAGCAGTCAAGGGTAGCTTAGGGTTAGGGTTAGGGTTAGGGTACGGCTTAGGGTACGGGTTCGGGTGCGGGTTCGGGTACGGCGTAGGGTATGGGTTCGGGTTAGGGTTAGGGTTAGTTTGAGGGTTAGGGCTCGGTTTAGGTTACGGGTTAGGATTAGTGTACGTGTTAGGGTTAAGGTAGAGGTTAGGGTTAGGGTACGCGTTAGGGTTTGGGTAGTTATTAAACCTATCCCACTCTCTAGATACCCCTTAGCACGTCAAGGAATATTATTTGGGTGTCCAGCCATGGAGAATAGTTTAGACACTAGGAGAAGATAAGGAACACACCCATTATCAAGAAATCACATTAGGATTCTCTTTTTAACCTGTTCCTTAAAACACTAGTGCTTAGGAAATCTATTGGAGGCAGAAGCAGTCAAGGGTAGCTTAGGGTTAGGGTTAGGGTTAGGGCTAGGGTTAGGGTAAGGCTTAGGGTACGGGTTCGGGTACGGGTTCGTGTACGGCGTAGGGTATGGGTTAGGGTTAGGGTTAGGGTTAGTTTAAAGGTTAGGGCTCGGTTTAGGGTATGGGTTAGGATTAGGGTTCGTGTTAGGGTTAGGGTAGGGGTTAGGGTTAGGGTACGCGTTAGGGTTAGGGTAGCTATTAAACCTATCCCACTCTCTAGATACCCCTTAGCACGTCAAGGAATATTATTTGGCGGTCCAGCCATGGAGAAGAGTTTAGACACTAGGAGAAGATAAGGAACACAACCATTATCAAGAAATCACATAAGGATTCTCTTTTTAACCTGTTCCTTAATACACTAGTGCTTAGGAAATCTATTGGAGGCAGAAGCAGTCAAGGGTAGCTTAGGGTTAGGGTTAGGGTTAGGGTTAGGGTTAGGGTACGGCTTATGGTACGGGTTCGGGTACGGGTTCGGGTACGGCGTAGGGTATGGGTTAGGGTTAGGGTTAGGGTTAGTTTGAGGGTTAGGGCTCGGTTTAGGTTACGGGTTAGGATTAGTGTACGTGTTAGGGTTAGGGTAGAGGTTAGGGTTAGGGTACGCGTTAGGGTTAGGGTAGTTATTAAACCTATCCCACTCTCTAGATACCCCTTAGCACGTCAAGGAATATTATTTGGGGGTCCAGCCATGGATAAGAGTTTAGACACTAGGAGAAGATAAGGAACACACACATTATCAAGAAATCACATTAGGATTCTCTTTTTAACCTATTCCTTAAAACACTAGTGCTTAGGAAATCTATTGGAGGCAGAAGCAGTCAAGGGTAGCTTAGGGTTAGGGTTAGGGTTAGCTTTAGGGTACGGCTTAGGGTACGGGTTCGGGTACGGCATAGGGTATGGTTTAGGGTTAGGGTTAGGGTTAGTTTGAGGGTTAGGGCTCGGATTAGGGTTCGTGTTAGGGTTAGGGTAGGGGTTAGGGTTAGGGTACGCGTTAGGGTTAGGGTAGTTATTAAACCTATCCCACTCTCTAGATACCCCTTAGCACGTCAAGGAATATTATTTGGGGGTCCAGCCATGGAGAAGAGTTTAGACACTAGGAGAAGATAAGGAACACACCCATTATCAAGAAATCACATTAGGATTCTCTTTTTAACCTGTTCCTTAAAACACTAGTGCTTAGGAAATCTATTGGAGGCAGAAGCAGTCAAGGGTAGCATAGGGTTAGGGTTAGGTTTAGGGTTAGGGTTAGATTTAGGGTACGGGTTCGGGTACGGGTCCGGGTACGGCGTAGGGTATGGGTTAGGGTTAGGGTTAGGGTTAGTTTGAGGGTTAGGGCTCGGTTTAGGGTATGGGTTAGGATTAGGGTACGTGTTAGGGTTAGGGTAGGGGTTAGGTTTAGGGTACGGCTTAGGGTACGGCTTCGGGTACGGGTTCGTGTACGGCGTAGGGTTCGTGTTAGGGTTAGGGTTAGGGTTAGTTTGAAGGTTAGGGCTCGGTTTAGGGTACGGGTTAGGATTAGGGTTCGTGTTAGGGTTAGGGTAGAGGTTAGGGTTAGGGTACGCGTTAGGTTTAGGGTAGTTATTAAACCCATCCCACTCTCTAGATACCCCTTAGCACGTCAAGGAATATTATTTGGGGGTCCAGCCGTGGAGAACAGTTTAGACACTAGGAGAAGATAAGGAACACACCCATTATCAAGAAATCACATTAGGATTCTCTTTTTAACCTGTTCCTTAAAACACTAGTGCTTAGGAAATCTATTGGAGGCAGAAGCAGTCAAGGGTAGCTTAGGGTTAGTGTTAGGGTTATTGTTAGGGTAAGGCTTAGGGTACGGGTTCGGGTACGGCATAGGGTATGTTTTAGGGTTAGGGTTAGGGTTAGTTTGAGGGTTAGGGCTCGGTTTAGGGTACGGGTTAGGATTAGGGTACGTGTTAGGGTTAGGGTAGGGGTTAGGGTTAGGGTACGCGTTAGGGTTAGGGTAGTTATTAAACCTATCCCACTCCCTAGATACCGCTTAGCACGTCAAGGAATATTATTTGCGGGTCCAGCCATGGAGAAGAGTTTAGACAGTAGGAGAAGATAAGGAACACACCCATTATCAAGAAATCACATTAGGATTCTCTTTTTAACCTGTTCCTTAAAACAAGAGTGCTTAGGAAATCTATTGGAGGCAGAAGCAGTCAAGGGTAGCTTAGGGTTATGGTTAGGGTTAGGGTACGGCTTAGGGTACGGGTTCGGATACGGGTTCGGGTACGGCGTAGGGTATGGGGTAGGGTTAGGGATAGTTTGAGGGTTAGGGCTCGGTTTAGGGTACGGTTTAGGATTAGGGTACGTGTTAGGGTTAGGGTACGCGTTAGGGTTAGGGTAGTTATTAAACCTATCCCACTCTCTAGATACCCCTTAGCACGTCAAGGAATATTATTTGGGGGTCCAGCCATGGAGAAGAGTTTAGACACTAGGAGAAGATAAGGAACACACACATTATCAAGAAATCACATTAGGATTCTCTTTTTAACCTATTCCTTAAAACACTAGTGCTTAGGAAATCTATTGGAGGCAGAAGCAGTCAACGGTAGCTTAGGGTTAGGGTTAGGGTTAGGGTTAGGGTACGGCTTAGGGTACGGGTTCGGGTACGGGTTCGGGTACGGCGTAGGGTATGGGTTCGGGTTAGGGTTAGGGTTAGTTTGAGGGTTAGGTCTCGGTTTAGGGTACGGGTTAGGATTAGGGTACGTGTTAGGGTTAGGTTAGGGGTTAGGGTTAGGGTACGCGTTAGGGTTAGGGTAGTTATTAAACCTATCCCACTCTCTAGATACCCCTTAGCACGTCAAGGAATATTATTTGGGTGTCCAGCCATGGAGAAGAGTTTAGACACTAGGAGAATATAAGGAACACACCCATTATCCTGAAATCACATTAGGATTCTCTTTTTAACCTGTTCCTTAAAACACTAGTGCTTAGGAAATCTATTGGAGGCAGAAGCAGTCAAGGGTAGCTTAGGGTTAGGGTTAGGGTTAGGGTTAGGGTTAGCTTTAGGGTACCGCTTAGGGTACGGGTTCGGGTACGGCGTAGGGTATGGGTTAGGGTTAGGGTTAGGGTTAATTTGAGGGTTAGGGCTCGGTTTAGGGTACGGGTTAGGATTAGGGTACGTGTTAGGGTTAGGGTACGCGTTAGGGTTAGGGTAGTTATTAAACCTATCCCACTCTCTAGATACCCCTTAGCACGTCAAGGAATATTATTTGGGGGTCCAGCCATGGAGAAGAGTTTAGACACTAGGAGAAGATAAGGAACACACCCATTATCAAGAAATCACATTAGGATTCTCTTTTTAACCTGTTCCTTAAAACACTAGTGCTTAGGAAATCTATTGGAGGCAGAAGCAGTCAAGGGTAGGTTAGGGTTAGGGTTAGGGGTAGGGTTAGTGTTAGGGTACGGGTTAGGTTACGGGTTCGGGTACGGCGTAGGGTATGGGTTAGGGTTAGGGTTAGGGTTAGTTTGAGGGTTAAGGCTCGGTTTAGGGTACGGATTAGGATTAGGGTACGTGTTAGGGTTAGGGTAGGGGTTATGGTTAGGGTACGCATTAGGGTTAGGGTAGTTATTAAACCTATCCCACTCTCTAGATACCCCTTAGCACGTCAAGGAATATTATTTGGGTGTCCAGCCATGGAGAAGAGTTTAGACACTAGGAGAAGATAAGGAACACACCCATTATCAAGAAATCACATTAGGATTCTCTTTTTAACCTGTTCCTTAAAACACTAGTGCTTAGGAAATCTATTGGAGGCAGAAGCAGTCAAGGGTAGCTTAGGGTTAGGGTTAGGGTTAGGGTTAGGTTTAGGGTACGGCTTAGGGTACGGGTTCGGGTAAGGGTTCGTGTACGGCGTAGGGTATGGGTTAGGGTTAGGGTTAGGGTTAGTTTGAAGGTTAGGGCTCGGTTTAGGGTACGGGTTAGGATTAGGGTTCGTGTTAGGGTTAGGGTAGGGGTTAGGGTTAGGGTACGCGTTAGGGTTAGGGTAGTTATTAAACCTATCCCACTCTCTAGATACCCCTTAGCACGTCAAGGAATATTATTTGGGTGTCCAGCCATGGAGAAGAGTTTTGACACTAGGAGAAGATAAGGAACACACCCATTATCCTGAAATCACATTAGGATTCTCTTTTTAACCTGTTCCTTAGTACACTAGTGCTTAGGAAATCTATTGGAGGCAGAAGCATTCAAGGGTAGCTTAGGGTTAGGGTTAGGGTTAGGGTTAGGGTTAGGGTACGGCTTAGGGTACGGGTTCGGGTACGGGTTCGGGTACGGCGTAGGGTATGGGGTAGGGTTAGGGTTAGGGTTAGTTTGAGGTTTAGGGCTCGGTTTAGGTTACGGGTTAGGATTAGTGTACGTGTTAGGGTTAGGGTAGAGGTTAGGGTTAGGGTATGCGTTAGGGTTAGGGTAGTTATTAAACCTATCCCACTCTCTAGATACCCCTTAGCACGTCAAGGAATATTATTTGGGGGTCCAGCCATGGAGAAGAGTTTAGACACTAGGAGAAGATAAGGAACACACACATTATCAAGAAATCACATTAGGATTCTCTTTTTAACCTATTCCTTAAAACACTAGTGCTTAGGAAATCTATTGGAGGCAGAAGCAGTCAAGGGTAGCTTAGGGTTAGGGTTAGGGTTAGGGTACGGCTTAGGGTACGGGTTCGGGTGCGGGTTCGGGTACGGCGTAGGGTATGGGTTCGGGTTAGGGTTAGGGTTAGTTTGAGGGTTAGGGCTCGGTTTAGGTTACGGGTTAGGATTAGTGTACGTGTTAGGGTTAAGGTAGAGGTTAGGGTTAGGGTACGCGTTAGGGTTTGGGTAGTTATTAAACCTATCCCACTCTCTAGATACCCCTTAGCACGTCAAGGAATATTATTTGGGGGTCCAGCCATGGAGAAGAGTTTAGACACTAGGAGAAGATAAGGAACACACACATTATCAAGAAATCACATTAGGATTCTCTTTTTAACCTGTTCCTTAAAACACTAGTGCTTAGGAAATCTATTGGAGGCAGAAGCAGTCAAGGGTAGCTTAGGGTTAGGGTTAGGGTTAGGGCTAGGGTTAGGGTAAGGCTTAGGGTACGGGTTCGGGTACGGGTTCGTGTACGGCGTAGGGTATGGGTTAGGGTTAGGGTTAGGGTTAGTTTAAAGGTTAGGGCTCGGTTTAGGGTATGGGTTAGGATTAGGGTTCGTGTTAGGGTTAGGGTAGGGGTTAGGGTTAGGGTACGCGTTAGGGTTAGGGTAGCTATTAAACCTATCCCACTCTCTAGATACCCCTTAGCACGTCAAGGAATATTATTTGGGGGTCCAGCCATGGAGAAGAGTTTAGACACTAGGAGAAGATAAGGAACACAACCATTATCAAGAAATCACATAAGGATTCTCTTTTTAACCTGTTCCTTAATACACTAGTGCTTAGGAAATCTATTGGAGGCAGAAGCAGTCAAGGGTAGCTTAGGGTTAGGGTTAGGGTTAGGGTTAGGGTTAGGGTACGGCTTATGGTACGGGTTCGGGTACGGGTTCGGGTACGGCGTAGGGTATGGGTTAGGGTTAGGGTTAGGGTTAGTTTGAGGGTTAGGGCTCGGTTTAGGTTACGGGTTAGGATTAGTGTACGTGTTAGGGTTAGGGTAGAGGTTAGGGTTAGGGTACGCGTTAGGGTTAGGGTAGTTATTAAACCTATCCCACTCTCTAGATACCCCTTAGCACGTCAAGGAATATTATTTGGGGGTCCAGCCATGGATAAGAGTTTAGACACTAGGAGAAGATAAGGAACACACACATTATCAAGAAATCACATTAGGATTCTCTTTTTAACCTATTCCTTAAAACACTAGTGCTTAGGAAATCTATTGGAGGCAGAAGCAGTCAAGGGTAGCTTAGGGTTAGGGTTAGGGTTAGCTTTAGGGTACGGCTTAGGGTACGGGTTCGGGTACGGCATAGGGTATGGTTTAGGGTTAGGGTTAGGGTTAGTTTGAGGGTTAGGGCTCGGTTTAGGTTACGGGTTAGGATTAGTGTACGTGTTAGGGTTAGGGTAGAGGTTAGGGTTAGGGTACGCGTTAGGGTTAGGGTAGTTATTAAACCTATCCCACTCTCTAGATACCCCTTAGCACGTCAAGGAATATTATTTGGGGGTCCAGCCATGGATAAGAGTTTAGACACTAGGAGAAGATAAGGAACACACACATTATCAAGAAATCACATTAGGATTCTCTTTTTAACCTGTTCCTTAAAACACTAGTGCTTAGGAAATCTATTGGAGGCAGAAGCAGTCAAGGGTAGCATAGGGTTAGGGTTAGGTTTAGGGTTAGGGTTAGTGTTAGGGTACGGGTTCGGGTACGGGTCCGGGTACGGCGTAGGGTATGGGTTAGGGTTAGGGTTAGGGTTAGTTTTAATGTCAGGGCTCGGTTTAGGGTACGTGTTAGGATTAGGTTACTTGTTAGGGTTAGGGTAGGGGTTAGGGTTAGGGTACGCGTTAGGGTTAGGGTAGTTATTAAACCTATCCCACTCTCTAGATACCCCTTAGCACGTCAAGGAATATTATTTGGGGGTCCAGCCATGGAGAAGAGTTTAGACACTAGGAGAAGATAAGGAACACACACATTATCAAGAAATCACATTAGGATTCTCTTTTTAACCTGTTCCTTAAAACAAGAGTGCTTAGGAAATCTATTGGAGGCAGAAGCAGTCAAGGGTAGCTTAGGGTTATGGTTAGGGTTAGGGTACGGCTTAGGGTACGGGTTCGGATACGGGTTCGGGTACGGCGTAGGGTATGGGGTAGGGTTAGGGATAGTTTGAGGGTTAGGGCTCGGTTTAGGGTACGGTTTAGGATTAGGGTACGTGTTAGGGTTAGGGTACGCGTTAGGGTTAGGGTAGTTATTAAACCTATCCCACTCTCTAGATACCCCTTAGCACGTCAAGGAATATTATTTGGGGGTCCAGCCATGGAGAAGAGTTTAGACACTAGGAGAAGATAAGGAACACACACATTATCAAGAAATCACATTAGGATTCTCTTTTTAATCTATTCCTTAAAACACTAGTGCTTAGGAAATCTATTGGAGGCAGAAGCAGTCAACGGTAGCTTAGGGTTAGGGTTAGGGTTAGGGTTAGGGTACGGCTTAGGGTACGGGTTCGGGTACGGGTTCGGGTACGGCGTAGGGTATGGGTTCGGGTTAGGGTTAGGGTTAGTTTGAGGGTTAGGTCTCGGTTTAGGGTACGGGTTAGGATTAGGGTACGTGTTAGGGTTAGGTTAGGGGTTAGGGTTAGGGTACGCGTTAGGGTTAGGGTAGTTATTAAACCTATCCCACTCTCTAGATACCCCTTAGCACGTCAAGGAATATTATTTGGGTGTCCAGCCATGGAGAAGAGTTTAGACACTAGGAGAATATAAGGAACACACCCATTATCCTGAAATCACATTAGGATTCTCTTTTTAACCTGTTCCTTAAAACACTAGTGCTTAGGAAATCTATTGGAGGCAGAAGCAGTCAAGGGTAGCTTAGGGTTAGGGTTAGGGTTAGGGTTAGGGTTAGGGTACGGCTTATGGTACGGGTTCGGGTACTGGTTCGGGTACGGCGTAGGGTATGGGTTAGGGTTAGGGTTAGGGTTAGTTTGAGGGTTAGGGCTCGGTTTAGGTTACGGGTTAGGATTAGTGTACGTGTTAGGGTTAGGGTAGAGGTTAGGGTTAGGGTACGCGTTAGGGTTAGGGTAGTTATTAAACCTATCCCACTCTCTAGATACCCCTTAGCACGTCAAGGAATATTATTTGGGGGTCCAGCCATGGATAAGAGTTTAGACACTAGGAGAAGATAAGGAACACACACATTATCAAGAAATCACATTAGGATTCTCTTTTTAACTATTCCTTAAAACACTAGTGCTTAGGAAATCTATTGGAGGCAGAAGCAGTCAAGGGTAGCTTAGGGTTAGGGTTAGGGTTAGCTTTAGGGTACGGCTTAGGGTACGGGTTCGGGTACGGCATAGGGTATGGTTTAGGGTTAGGGTTAGGGTTAGTTTGAGGGTTAGGGCTCGGTTTAGGTTACGGGTTAGGATTAGTGTACGTGTTAGGGTTAGGGTAGAGGTTAGGGTTAGGGTACGCGTTAGGGTTAGGGTAGTTATTAAACCTATCCCACTCTCTAGATACCCCTTAGCACGTCAAGGAATATTATTTGGGGGTCCAGCCATGGATAAGAGTTTAGACACTAGGAGAAGATAAGGAACACACACATTATCAAGAAATCACATTAGGATTCTCTTTTTAACCTGTTCCTTAAAACACTAGTGCTTAGGAAATCTATTGGAGGCAGAAGCAGTCAAGGGTAGCATAGGGTTAGGGTTAGGTTTAGGGTTAGGGTTAGTGTTAGGGTACGGGTTCGGGTACGGGTCCGGGTACGGCGTAGGGTATGGGTTAGGGTTAGGGTTAGGGTTAGTTTTAATGTCAGGGCTCGGTTTAGGGTACGTGTTAGGATTAGGTTACTTGTTAGGGTTAGGGTAGGGGTTAGGGTTAGGGTACGCGTTAGGGTTAGGGTAGTTATTAAACCTATCCCACTCTCTAGATACCCCTTAGCACGTCAAGGAATATTATTTGGGGGTCCAGCCATGGAGAAGAGTTTAGACACTAGGAGAAGATAAGGAACACACACATTATCAAGAAATCACATTAGGATTCTCTTTTTAACCTGTTCCTTAAAACACTAGTGCTGAGGAAATCTATTGGAGGCAGAAGCAGTCAAGGGTAGCTTAGGGTTAGGGTTAGGGTTAGGGTTAGGGTTAGGGTACGGCTTAGGGTACGGGTTCGGGTACGGGTTCGGGTACGGCGTAGGGTATGGGTTAGGGTTAGGGTTAGGGTTAGTTTGAAGGTTAGGGCTCGGTTTAGGTTACGGGTTAGGATTAGTGTACGTGTTAGGGTTAAGGTAGAGGTTAGGGTTAGGGTACGCGTTAGGGTTAGGGTAGTTATTAAACCTATCCCACTCTCTAGATACCCCTTAGCACGTCAAGGAATATTATTTGGGGTCCAGCCATGGAGAAGAGTTTAGACACTAGGAGAAGATAAGGAACACACCCATTATCAAGAAATCACATTAGGATTCTCTTTTTAACCTGTTCCTTAAAACACTAGTGCTTAGGAAATCTATTGGAGGCAGAAGCAGTCAAGGGTAGCTTAGGGTTAGGGTTAGGGTTATTGTTAGGGTAAGGCTTAGGGTACGGGTTCGGGTACGGCATAGGGTATGTTTTAGGGTTAGGGTTAGGGTTAGTTTGAGGGTTAGGGCTCGGTTTAGGGTACGGGTTAGGATTAGGGTACGTGTTAGGGTTAGGGTAGGGGTTAGGGTTAGGGTACGCGTTAGGGTTAGGGTAGTTATTAAACCTATCCCACTCCCTAGATACCGCTTAGCACGTCAAGGAATATTATTTGCGGGTCCAGCCATGGAGAAGAGTTTAGACAGTAGGAGAAGATAAGGAACACACCCATTATCAAGAAATCACATTAGGATTCTCTTTTTAACCTGTTCCTTAGTACACTAGTGCTTAGGAAATCTATTGGAGGCAGAAGCATTCAAGGGTAGCTTAGGGTTAGGGTTAGGGTTAGGGTTAGGGTTAGGGTACGGCTTAGGGTACGGGTTCGGGTACGGGTTCGGGTACGGCGTAGGGTATGGGGTAGGGTTAGGGTTAGGGTTAGTTTGAGGTTTAGGGCTCGGTTTAGGTTACGGGTTAGGATTAGTGTACGTGTTAGGGTTAGGGTAGAGGTTAGGGTTAGGGTATGCGTTAGGGTTAGGGTAGTTATTAAACCTATCCCACTCTCTAGATACCCCTTAGCACGTCAAGGAATATTATTTGGCGGTCCAGCCATGGAGAAGAGTTTAGACAGTAGGAGAAGATAAGGAACACACCCATTATCAAGAAATCACATTAGGATTCTTTTTTTAACCTGTTCCTTAAAACACTAGTGCTTAGGAAATCTATTGGAGGCAGAAGCAGTCAAGGGTAGCTTAGGGTTAGGGTTAGGGTTATTGTTAGGGTAAGGCTTAGGGTACGGGTTCGGGTACGGCGTAGGGTATGGGTTAGGGTTAGGGTTAGGGTTAGTTTGAGGGTTAGGGCTCGGTTTAGGGTACGGTTTAGGATTAGGGTACGTGTTAGGGTTAGGGTACGCGTTAGGGTTAGGGTAGTTATTAAACCTATCCCACTCTCT
Organism: Eschrichtius robustus; assembly: GCF_028021215.1. Classification (NCBI taxonomy): domain Eukaryota; kingdom Metazoa; phylum Chordata; class Mammalia; order Artiodactyla; family Eschrichtiidae; genus Eschrichtius; species Eschrichtius robustus. Next base: position 429,431 of record NW_027175316.1, read on the forward strand.
AGATACCCCTTAGCACGTCAAGGAATATTATTTGGGGGTCCATCCATGGAGAAGCGTTTAGACACTAGGAGAAGATAAGGAACACACCCATTATCCTGAAATCACAATAGGATTCTATTTTTAACCTGTTCCTTAATACACTAGTGCTTAGGAAATCTATTGGAGGCAGAAGCAGTCAAGGGTAGCTTAGGGTTAGGGTTAGGGTTAGGGTTAGGGTACGGCTTAGGGTACGGGTTCCGGTACGGGTTCGGGTACGGCGTAGGGTATGGGTTAGGGTTAGGGTTAGGGATAGTTTGAGGGTTAGTGCTCGGTTTAGGGTATGGGTTAGGATTAGGGTACATGTTAGGGTTAGGTTAGGGGTTAGGGTTAGGGTACGCGTTAGGGTTAGGGTAGTTATTAAACCTATCCCACTCTCTAGATACCCCTTAGCACGTCAAGGAATATTATTTGGGTGTCCAGCCATGGAGAAGAGTTTAGACACTAGGAGAAGATAAGGAACACACCCATTATCCTGAAATCACATTAGGATTCTCCTTTTAACCTGTTCCTTAAAACACTAGTGCTTAGGAAATCTATTGGAGGCAGAAGCAGTCAAGGGTAGGTTAGGGTTAGGGTTAGGGTTAGGGTTAGCTTTAGGGTACCGCTTAGGGTACGGGTTCGGGTACGGCGTAGGGTATGGGTTAGGGTTAGGGTTAGGGTTAATTTGAGGGTTAGGGCTCGGTTTAGGGTATGGGTTAGGATTAGGGTACGTGTTAGGGTTAGGGTACGCGTTAGGGTTAGGGTAGTTATTAAACCTATCCCACTCTCTAGATACCCCTTAGCATGTCAAGGAATATTATTTGGGGGTCCAGCCATGGAGAAGAGTTTAGACACTAGGAGAAGATAAGGAACACACCCATTATCAAGAAATCACATTAGGATTCTCTTTTTAACCTGTTCCTTAAAACACTAGTGCTTAGGAAATCTATTGGAGGCAGAAGCAGTCAAGGGTAGCTTAGGGTTAGGGTTAGGGTTAGTGTTAGGGTACGGGTTAGGTTACGGGTTCGGGTACGGCGTAGGGTATGGTTTAGGGTTAGATTTAGGGTTAGTTTGAGGGTTAGGGCTCGGTTTAGGGTACGGGTTAGGATTAGGGTACGTGTTAGGGTTAGGGTAGGGGTTAGGGTTAGGGTACGCGTTAGGGTTAGGTTAGTTATTAAACCTATCCCACTCTCTAGATACCCCTTAGCACGTCAAGGAATATTATTTGGGTGTCCAGACATGGAGAAGAGTTTAGACACTAGGAGAAGATAAGGAACACACCCATTATCAAGAAATCACATTAGGATTCTCTTTTTAACCTGTTCCTTAAAACACTAGTGCTTAGGAAATCTATTGGAGGCAGAAGCAGTCAAGGGTAGCTTAGGGTTAGGGTTAGGGTTAGGGTTAGGTTTAGGGTACGGCTTAGGGTACGGGTTCGGGTACGGGTTCGTGTACGGCGTAGGGCATGGGTTAGGGATAGGGTTAGGGTTAGTTTGAAGGTTAGGGCTCGGTTTAGGGTACGGGTTAGGATTAGGGTTCGTGTTAGGGTTAGGGTAGGGGTTAGGGTTAGGGTACGCGTTAGGGTTAGGGTAGTTATTAAACCTATCCCACTCTCTAGATACCCCTTAGCACGTCAAGGAATATTATTTGGGTGTCCAGCCATGGAGAAGAGTTTAGACACTAGGAGAAGATAAGGAACACACCCATTATCCTGAAATCACATTAGGATTCTCTTTTTAACCTGTTCCTTAATACACTAGTGCTTAGGAAATCTATTGGAGGCAGAAGCAGTCAAGGGTAGCTTAGGGTTAGGGTTAGGGTTAGGGTTAGGGTTAGGGTACGGCTTAGGGTACGGGTTCGGGTACGGGTTCGGGTACGGCGTAGGGTATGGGTTAGGTTTAGTGTTAGGGTTAGTTTGAGGGTTAGGGCTCGGTTTAGGGTACGGGTTAGGATTAGTGTACGTGTTAGGGTTAGGGTAGAGGTTAGGGTTAAGGTACGCGTTAGGGTTAGGGTAGTTATTAAACCCATCCCACTCTCTAGATACCCCTTAGCACGTCAAGGAATATTATTTGGGGGTCCAGCCATGGAGAAGAGTTTAGACACTAGGAGAAGATAAGGAACACACCCATTATCAAGAAATCACATTAGGATTCTCTTTTTAACCTGTTCCTTAAAACACTAGTGCTTAGGAAATCTATTGGAGGCAGAAGCAGTCAAGGGTAGCTTAGGGTTAGGGTTAGGGTTATTGTTAGGGTAAGGCTTAGGGTACGGGTTCGGGTACGGCATAGGATATGTTTTAGGGTTAGGGTTAGGGTTAGTTTGAGGGTTAGGGCTCGGTTTAGGGTACGGGTTAGGATTAGGGTACGTGTTAGGGTTAGGGTAGGTGTTAGGGTTAGGGTACGCGTTAGGGTTAGGGTAGTTATTAAACCTATCCCACTCCCTAGATACCGCTTAGCACCTCAAGGAATATTATTTGCGGGTCCAGCCATGGAGAAGAGTTTAGACAGTAGGAGAAGATAAGGAACACACCCATTATCAAGAAATCACATTAGGATTCTCTTTTTAACCTGTTCCTTAAAACACTAGTGCTTAGGAAATCTATTGGAGGCAGAAGCAGTCAAGGGTAGCTTAGGGTTAGGGTTAGGGTTAGGGTACGGCTTAGGGTACGGGTTCGGATACGGGTTCGGGTACGGCGTAGGGTATGGGGTAGGGTTAGGGATAGTTTGAGGGTTAGGGCTCGGTTTAGGGTACGGGTTAGCATTAGGGTACGTGTTAGGGTTAGGGTAGGGGTTAGGGTTAGGGTACGCGTTAGGGTTAGGGTAGTTATTAAACCTAGCCCACTCTCTAGATACCCCTTAGCACGTCAAGGAATATTATTTGGGGGTCCAGCCATGGAGAAGAGTTTAGACACTAGGAGAAGATAAGGAACACACCCATTATCAAGAAATCACATTAGGATTCTCTTTTTAACCTGTTCCTTAAAACACTAGTGCTTAGGAAATCTATTGGAGGCAGAAGCAGTCAAGGGTAGCTTAGGGTTAGGGTTAGGGTTATTGTTAGGGTAAGGCTTAGGGTACGGGTTCGGGTACGGCGTAGGGTATGGGTTAGGGTTAGGGTTAGGGTTAGTTTGAGGGTTAGGGCTCGGTTTAGGGTACGGTTTAGGATTAGGGTACGTGTTAGGGTTAGGGTACGCGTTAGGGTTAGGGTAGTTATTAAACCTATCCCACTCTCTAGATACCCCTTAGCACGTCAAGGAATATTATTTGGGGGTCCAGCCATGGAGAAGAGTTTAGACACTAGGAGAAGATAAGGAACACACCCATTATCCTGAAATCACAATAGGATTCTATTTTTAACCTGTTCCTTAATACACTAGTGCTTAGGAAATCTATTGGAGGCAGAAGCAGTCAAGGGTAGCTTAGGGTTAGGGTTAGGGTTAGGGTTAGGGTTAGGGTACGGCTTAGGGTACGGGTTCGGGTACGGGTTCGGGTACGGCGTAGGGTATGGGTTAGGGTTAGGGTTAGGGATAGTTTGAGGGTTAGTGCTCGGTTTAGGGTACGGGTTAGGATTAGGGTACATGTTAGGGTTAGGTTAGGGGTTAGGGTTAGGGTACGCGTTAGGGTTAGGGTAGTTATTAAACCTATCCCACTCTCTAGATACCCCTTAGCACGTCAAGGAATATTATTTGGGTGTCCAGCCATGGAGAAGAGTTTAGACACTAGGAGAAGATAAGGAACACACCCATTATCCTGAAATCACATTAGGATTCTCTTTTTAACCTGTTCCTTAAAACACTAGTGCTTAGGAAATCTATTGGAGGCAGAAGCAGTCAAGGGTAGCTTAGCGTTAGGGTTAGGGTTAGGGTTAGCTTTAGGGTACCGCTTAGGGTACGGGTTCGGGTACGGCGTAGGGTATGGGTTAGGGTTAGGGTTAGGGTTAATTTGAGGGTTAGGGCTCGGTTTAGGGTACGGGTTAGGATTAGGGTACGTGTTAGGGTTAGGGTACGCGTTAGGGTTAGGGTAGTTATTAAACCTATCCCACTCTCTAGATACCCCTTAGCACGTCAAGGAATATTATTTGGGGGTCCAGCCATGGAGAAGAGTTTAGACACTAGGAGAAGATAAGGAACACACCCATTATCAAGAAATCACATTAGGATTCTCTTTTTAACCTGTTCCTTAAAACACTAGTGCTTAGGAAATCTATTGGAGGCAGAAGCAGTCAAGGGTAGCTTAGGGTTAGGGTTAGGGTTAGGGTACGGCTTAGGGTACGGGTTCGGATACTGGTTCGGGTACGGCGTAGGGTATGGGGTAGGGTTAGGGATAGTTTGAGGGTTAGGGCTCGGTTTAGGGTACGGTTTAGGATTAGGGTACGTGTTAGGGTTAGGTTAGGGGTTAGGGTTAGGGTACGCGTTAGGGTTAGGGTAGTAATTAAACCTATCCCACTCTCTAGATACCCCTTAGCACGTCAAGGAATATTATTTGGGTGTCCAGCCATGGAGAAGAGTTTAGACACTAGGAGAAGATAAGGAACACACCCATTATCCTGAAATCACATTAGGATTCTCTTTTTAACCTGTTCCTTAAAACACTAGTGCTTAGGAAATCTATTGGAGGCAGAAGCAGTAAAGGGTAGCTTAGGGTTAGGGTTAGGGTTAGGGTTAGGGTTAGTGTTAGGGTACGGGTTAGGTTACGGGTTCGGGTACGGCGTAGGGTATGGGTTAGGGTTAGGGTTAGGGTTAGTTTGAGGGTTAGGGCTCGGTTTAGGGTACGGATTAGGATTAGGGTACGTGTTAGGGTTAGGGTAGGGGTTAGGGTTAGGGTACGAGTTAGGGTTAGGGTAGTTATTAAACCTATCCCACTCTCTAGATACCCCTTAGCACGTCAAGGAATATTATTTGGGTGTCCAGCCATGGAGAAGAGTTTAGACACTAGGAGAAGATAAGGAACACACCCATTATCAAGAAATCACATTAGGATTCTCTTTTTAACCTGTTCCTTAAAACACTAGTGCTTAGGAAATCTATTGGAGGCAGAAGCAGTCAAGGGTAGCTTAGGGTTAGGGTTAGGATTAGCGTTAGGGTTAGGGTACGGCTTAGGGTACGGGTTCGGGTACGGGTTCGTGTACGGCGTAGGGTATGGGTTAGGGTTAGGGTTAGGGTTAGTTTGAAGGTTAGGGCTCGGTTTAGGGTACGGGTTAGGATTAGGGTTCGTGTTAGGGTTAGGGTAGGGGTTAGGGTTAGGGTACGCGTTAGGGTTAGGGTAGTTATTAAACCTATCCCACTCTCTAGATACCCCTTAGCACGTCAAGGAATATTATTTGGGTGTCCAGCCATGGAGAAGAGTTTAGACACTAGGAGAAGATAAGGAACACACCCATTATCAAGAAATCACATTAGGATTCTCTTTTTAACCTGTTCCTTAAAACACTAGTGCTTAGGAAATCTATTGGAGGCAGAAGCAGTCAAGGGTAGCTTAGGGTTAGGGTTAGGGTTATTGTTAGGGTAAGGCTTAGGGTACGGGTTCGGGTACGGCATAGGATATGTTTTAGGGTTAGGGTTAGGGTTAGTTTGAGGGTTAGGGCTCGGTTTAGGGTACGGGTTAGGATTAGGGTACGTGTTAGGGTTAGGGTAGGGGTTAGGGTTAGGGTACGCGTTAGGGTTAGGGTAGTTATTAAACCTATCCCACTCCCTAGATACCGCTTAGCACCTCAAGGAATATTATTTGCGGGTCCAGCCATGGAGAAGAGTTTAGACAGTAGGAGAAGATAAGGAACACACCCATTATCAAGAAATCACATTAGGATTCTCTTTTTAACCTGTTCCTTAAAACACTAGTGCTTAGGAAATCTATTGGAGGCAGAAGCAGTCAAGGGTAGCTTAGGGTTAGGGTTAGGGTTAGGGTTAGGGTTAGCTTTAGGGTACCGTTTAGGGTACGGGTTCGGGTACGGCGTAGGGTATGGGTTAGGGTTAGGGTTAGGGTTAATTTGAGGGTTAGGGCTCGGTTTAGGGTACGGGTTAGAATTAGGGTACGTGTTAGGGTTAGGGTACGCGTTAGGGTTAGGGTAGTTATTAAACCTATCCCACTCTCTAGATACCCCTTAGCACGTCAAGGAATATTATTTGGGGGTCCAGCCATGGAGAAGAGTTTAGACACTAGAAGAAGATAAGGAACACACCCATTATCAAGAAATCACATTAGGATTCTCTTTTTAACCTGTTCCTTAAAACACTACTGCTTAGGAAATCTATTGGAGGCAGAAGCAGTGAAGGGTAGCTTAGGGTTAGGGTCAGGGTTAGGGTTATGGTTAGTGTTAGGGTACGGGTTAGGTTACGGGTTCGGGTACGGCGTAGGGTATGGGTTAGGGTTAGGGTTAGGGTTAGTTTGAGGGTTAGGGCTCGGTTTAGGGTACGGATTAGGATTAGGGTACGTGTTAGGGTTAGGGTAGGGGTTAGGGTTAGGGTACGCGTAAGGGTTAGGGTAGTTATTAAACCTATCCCACTCTCTAGATACCCCTTAGCACGTCAATGAATATTATTTGGGTGTCCAGCCATGGAGAAGAGTTTAGACACTAGGAGAAGATAAGGAACACACCCATTATCCTGAAATCACATTAGGATTCTCTTTTTAACCTGTTCCTTAATACACTAGTGCTTAGGAAATCTATTGGAGGCAGAAGCAGTCAAGGGTAGCTTAGGGTTAGGGTTAGGGTTAGGGTTAGGGTTAGGGTACGGCTTAGGGTACGGGTTCGGGTACGGGTTCGGGTACGGCGTAGGGTATGGGTTAGGGTTAGGGTTAGAGTTAGTTTGAGGGTTAGGGCTCGGTTTAGGTTACGGGTTAGGATTAGTGTACGTGTTAGGGTTAGGGTAGAGGTTAGGGTTAGGGTATGCGTTAGGGTTAGGGTAGTTATTAAACCTATCCCACTCTCTAGATACCCCTTAGCACGTCAAGGAATATTATTTGGGGGTCCAGCCATGGAGAAGAGTTTAGACACTAGGAGAAGATAAGGAACACACACATTATCAAGAAATCACATTAGGATTCTCTTTTTAACCTATTCCTTAAAACACTAGTGCTTAGGAAATCTATTGGAGGCAGAAGCAGTCAAGGGTAGCTTAGGGTTAGGGTTAGGGTTAGGGTACGGCTTAGGGTACGGGTTCGGGTGCGGGTTCGGGTACGGCGTAGGGTATGGGTTCGGGATAGGGTTAGGGTTAGTTTGAGGGTTAGGGCTCGGTTTAGGTTACGGGTTAGGATTAGTGTACGTGTTAGGGTTAAGGTAGAGGTTAGGGTTAGGGTACGCGTTAGGGTTTGGGTAGTTATTAAACCTATCCCACTCTCTAGATACCCCTTAGCACGTCAAGGAATATTATTTGGGTGTCCAGCCATGGAGAATAGTTTAGACACTAGGAGAAGATAAGGAACACACCCATTATCAAGAAATCACATTAGGATTCTCTTTTTAACCTGTTCCTTAAAACTCTAGTGCTTAGGAAATCTATTGGAGGCAGAAGCAGTCAACGGTAGCTTAGGGTTAGGGTTAGGGTTAGGGTTAGGGTTAGGGTTAGGGTACGGCTTAGGGTACGGGTTCGGGTACGGGTTCGGGTACGGCGTAGGGTATGGGTTCGGGTTAGGGTTAGGGTTAGTTTGAGGGTTAGGTCTCGGTTTAGGGTACGGGTTAGGATTAGGATACGTGTTAGGGTTAGGTTAGGGGTTAGGGTTAGGTTACGCTTTAGGGTTAGGGTAGTAATTAAACCTATCCCACTCTCTAGATACCCCTTAGCACGTCAAGGAATATTATTTGGGTGTCCAGCCATGGAGAAGAGTTTAGACACTAGGAGAAGATAAGGAACACACCCATTATCCTGAAATCACTTTAGGATTCTCTTTTTAACCTGTTCCTTAAAACACTAGTGCTTAGGAAATCTATTGGAGGCAGAAGCAGTCAAGGGTAGCTTAGGGTTAGGGTTAGGGTTAGGGTTAGGGTTAGCTTTAGGGTACCGCTTAGGGTACGGGTTCGGGTACGGCGTAGGGTATGGGTTAGGGTTAGGGTTAGGGTTAATTTGAGGGTTAGGGCTCGGTTTAGGGTACGGGTTAGAATTAGGGTACGTGTTAGGGTTAGGGTACGCGTTAGGGTTAGGGTAGTTATTAAACCTATCCCACTCTCTAGATACCCCTTGGCACGTCAAGGAATATTATTTGGGGGTCCAGCCATGGAGAAGAGTTTAGACACTAGGAGAAGATAAGGAACACAGCCATTTTCAAGAAATCACATTAGGATTCTCTTTTTAACCTGTTCCTTAAAACACTACTGCTTAGGAAATCTATTGGAGGCAGAAGCAGTAAAGGGTAGCTTAGGGGTAGGGTTAGGGTTAGGGTTAGGGTTAGTGTTAGGGTACGGGTTAGGTTACGGGTTCGGGTACGGCGTAGGGTATGGGTTAGGGTTAGGGTTAGGGTTAGTTTGAGGGTTAGGGCTCGGTTTAGGGTACGGATTAGGATTAGGGTACGTGTTAGGGTTAGGGTAGGGGTTAGGGTTAGGGGACGCGTTAGGGTTAGGGTAGTTATTAAACCTATCCCACTCTCTAGATACCCCTTAGCACGTCAAGGAATATTATTTGGGTGTCCAGCCATGGAGAAGAGTTTAGACACTAGGAGAAGTTAAGGAACACACCCATTATCAAGAAATCACATTAGGATTCTCTTTTTAACCTGTTCCTTAAAACACTAGTGCTTAGGAAATCTATTGGAGGCAGAAGCAGTCAAGGGTAGCTTAGGGTTAGGGTTAGGATTAGCGTTAGGGTTAGGGTACGGCTTAGGGTACGGGTTCGGGTAAGGGTTCGTGTACGGCGTAGGGTATGGGTTAGGGTTAGGGTTAGGGTTAGTTTGAAGGTTAGGGCTCGGTTTAGGGTACGTTTTAGGATTAGGGTTCGTGTTAGGGTTAGGGTAGGTGTTAGGGTTAGGGTACGCGTTAGGGTTAGGGTAGTTATTAAACCTATCCCACTCTCTAGATACCCCTTAGCACGTCAAGGAATATTATTTGGGTGTCCAGCCATGGAGAAGAGTTTAGACACTAGGAGAAGATAAGGAACACACCCATTATCCTGAAATCACATTAGGATTCTCTTTTTAACCTGTTCCTTAGTACACTAGTGCTTAGGAAATCTATTGGAGGCAGAAGCATTCAAGGGTAGCTTAGGGTTAGGGTTAGGGTTAGGGTTAGGGTTAGGGTACGGCTTAGGGTACGGGTTCGGGTACGGGTTCGGGTACGGCGTAGGGTATGGGGTAGGGTTAGGGTTAGGGTTAGTTTGAGGTTTAGGGCTCGGTTTAGGTTACGGGTTAGGATTAGTGTACGTGTTAGGGTTAGGGTAGAGGTTAGGGTTAGGGTATGCGTTAGGGTTAGGGTAGTTATTAAACCTATCCCACTCTCTAGATACCCCTTAGCACGTCAAGGAATATTATTTGGGGGTCCAGCCATGGAGAAGAGTTTAGACACTAGGAGAAGATAAGGAACACACACATTATCAAGAAATCACATTAGGATTCTCTTTTTAACCTATTCCTTAAAACACTAGTGCTTAGGAAATCTATTGGAGGCAGAAGCAGTCAAGGGTAGCTTAGGGTTAGGGTTAGGGTTAGGGTACGGCTTAGGGTACGGGTTCGGGTGCGGGTTCGGGTACGGCGTAGGGTATGGGTTCGGGTTAGGGTTAGGGTTAGTTTGAGGGTTAGGGCTCGGTTTAGGTTACGGGTTAGGATTAGTGTACGTGTTAGGGTTAAGGTAGAGGTTAGGGTTAGGGTACGCGTTAGGGTTTGGGTAGTTATTAAACCTATCCCACTCTCTAGATACCCCTTAGCACGTCAAGGAATATTATTTGGGTGTCCAGCCATGGAGAATAGTTTAGACACTAGGAGAAGATAAGGAACACACCCATTATCAAGAAATCACATTAGGATTCTCTTTTTAACCTGTTCCTTAAAACACTAGTGCTTAGGAAATCTATTGGAGGCAGAAGCAGTCAAGGGTAGCTTAGGGTTAGGGTTAGGGTTAGGGCTAGGGTTAGGGTAAGGCTTAGGGTACGGGTTCGGGTACGGGTTCGTGTACGGCGTAGGGTATGGGTTAGGGTTAGGGTTAGGGTTAGTTTAAAGGTTAGGGCTCGGTTTAGGGTATGGGTTAGGATTAGGGTTCGTGTTAGGGTTAGGGTAGGGGTTAGGGTTAGGGTACGCGTTAGGGTTAGGGTAGCTATTAAACCTATCCCACTCTCTAGATACCCCTTAGCACGTCAAGGAATATTATTTGGCGGTCCAGCCATGGAGAAGAGTTTAGACACTAGGAGAAGATAAGGAACACAACCATTATCAAGAAATCACATAAGGATTCTCTTTTTAACCTGTTCCTTAATACACTAGTGCTTAGGAAATCTATTGGAGGCAGAAGCAGTCAAGGGTAGCTTAGGGTTAGGGTTAGGGTTAGGGTTAGGGTTAGGGTACGGCTTATGGTACGGGTTCGGGTACGGGTTCGGGTACGGCGTAGGGTATGGGTTAGGGTTAGGGTTAGGGTTAGTTTGAGGGTTAGGGCTCGGTTTAGGTTACGGGTTAGGATTAGTGTACGTGTTAGGGTTAGGGTAGAGGTTAGGGTTAGGGTACGCGTTAGGGTTAGGGTAGTTATTAAACCTATCCCACTCTCTAGATACCCCTTAGCACGTCAAGGAATATTATTTGGGGGTCCAGCCATGGATAAGAGTTTAGACACTAGGAGAAGATAAGGAACACACACATTATCAAGAAATCACATTAGGATTCTCTTTTTAACCTATTCCTTAAAACACTAGTGCTTAGGAAATCTATTGGAGGCAGAAGCAGTCAAGGGTAGCTTAGGGTTAGGGTTAGGGTTAGCTTTAGGGTACGGCTTAGGGTACGGGTTCGGGTACGGCATAGGGTATGGTTTAGGGTTAGGGTTAGGGTTAGTTTGAGGGTTAGGGCTCGGATTAGGGTTCGTGTTAGGGTTAGGGTAGGGGTTAGGGTTAGGGTACGCGTTAGGGTTAGGGTAGTTATTAAACCTATCCCACTCTCTAGATACCCCTTAGCACGTCAAGGAATATTATTTGGGGGTCCAGCCATGGAGAAGAGTTTAGACACTAGGAGAAGATAAGGAACACACCCATTATCAAGAAATCACATTAGGATTCTCTTTTTAACCTGTTCCTTAAAACACTAGTGCTTAGGAAATCTATTGGAGGCAGAAGCAGTCAAGGGTAGCATAGGGTTAGGGTTAGGTTTAGGGTTAGGGTTAGATTTAGGGTACGGGTTCGGGTACGGGTCCGGGTACGGCGTAGGGTATGGGTTAGGGTTAGGGTTAGGGTTAGTTTGAGGGTTAGGGCTCGGTTTAGGGTATGGGTTAGGATTAGGGTACGTGTTAGGGTTAGGGTAGGGGTTAGGTTTAGGGTACGGCTTAGGGTACGGCTTCGGGTACGGGTTCGTGTACGGCGTAGGGTTCGTGTTAGGGTTAGGGTTAGGGTTAGTTTGAAGGTTAGGGCTCGGTTTAGGTTACGGGTTAGGATTAGGGTTCGTGTTAGGGTTAGGGTAGAGGTTAGGGTTAGGGTACGCGTTAGGTTTAGGGTAGTTATTAAACCCATCCCACTCTCTAGATACCCCTTAGCACGTCAAGGAATATTATTTGGGGGTCCAGCCGTGGAGAACAGTTTAGACACTAGGAGAAGATAAGGAACACACCCATTATCAAGAAATCACATTAGGATTCTCTTTTTAACCTGTTCCTTAAAACACTAGTGCTTAGGAAATCTATTGGAGGCAGAAGCAGTCAAGGGTAGCTTAGGGTTAGTGTTAGGGTTATTGTTAGGGTAAGGCTTAGGGTACGGGTTCGGGTACGGCATAGGGTATGTTTTAGGGTTAGGGTTAGGGTTAGTTTGAGGGTTAGGGCTCGGTTTAGGGTACGGGTTAGGATTAGGGTACGTGTTAGGGTTAGGGTAGGGGTTAGGGTTAGGGTACGCGTTAGGGTTAGGGTAGTTATTAAACCTATCCCACTCCCTAGATACCGCTTAGCACGTCAAGGAATATTATTTGCGGGTCCAGCCATGGAGAAGAGTTTAGACAGTAGGAGAAGATAAGGAACACACCCATTATCAAGAAATCACATTAGGATTCTCTTTTTAACCTGTTCCTTAAAACAAGAGTGCTTAGGAAATCTATTGGAGGCAGAAGCAGTCAAGGGTAGCTTAGGGTTATGGTTAGGGTTAGGGTACGGCTTAGGGTACGGGTTCGGATACGGGTTCGGGTACGGCGTAGGGTATGGGGTAGGGTTAGGGATAGTTTGAGGGTTAGGGCTCGGTTTAGGGTACGGTTTAGGATTAGGGTACGTGTTAGGGTTAGGGTACGCGTTAGGGTTAGGGTAGTTATTAAACCTATCCCACTCTCTAGATACCCCTTAGCACGTCAAGGAATATTATTTGGGGGTCCAGCCATGGAGAAGAGTTTAGACACTAGGAGAAGATAAGGAACACACACATTATCAAGAAATCACATTAGGATTCTCTTTTTAACCTATTCCTTAAAACACTAGTGCTTAGGAAATCTATTGGAGGCAGAAGCAGTCAACGGTAGCTTAGGGTTAGGGTTAGGGTTAGGGTTAGGGTACGGCTTAGGGTACGGGTTCGGGTACGGGTTCGGGTACGGCGTAGGGTATGGGTTCGGGTTAGGGTTAGGGTTAGTTTGAGGGTTAGGTCTCGGTTTAGGGTACGGGTTAGGATTAGGGTACGTGTTAGGGTTAGGTTAGGGGTTAGGGTTAGGGTACGCGTTAGGGTTAGGGTAGTTATTAAACCTATCCCACTCTCTAGATACCCCTTAGCACGTCAAGGAATATTATTTGGGTGTCCAGCCATGGAGAAGAGTTTAGACACTAGGAGAATATAAGGAACACACCCATTATCCTGAAATCACATTAGGATTCTCTTTTTAACCTGTTCCTTAAAACACTAGTGCTTAGGAAATCTATTGGAGGCAGAAGCAGTCAAGGGTAGCTTAGGGTTAGGGTTAGGGTTAGGGTTAGGGTTAGCTTTAGGGTACCGCTTAGGGTACGGGTTCGGGTACGGCGTAGGGTATGGGTTAGGGTTAGGGTTAGGGTTAATTTGAGGGTTAGGGCTCGGTTTAGGGTACGGGTTAGGATTAGGGTACGTGTTAGGGTTAGGGTACGCGTTAGGGTTAGGGTAGTTATTAAACCTATCCCACTCTCTAGATACCCCTTAGCACGTCAAGGAATATTATTTGGGGGTCCAGCCATGGAGAAGAGTTTAGACACTAGGAGAAGATAAGGAACACACCCATTATCAAGAAATCACATTAGGATTCTCTTTTTAACCTGTTCCTTAAAACACTAGTGCTTAGGAAATCTATTGGAGGCAGAAGCAGTCAAGGGTAGGTTAGGGTTAGGGTTAGGGGTAGGGTTAGTGTTAGGGTACGGGTTAGGTTACGGGTTCGGGTACGGCGTAGGGTATGGGTTAGGGTTAGGGTTAGGGTTAGTTTGAGGGTTAAGGCTCGGTTTAGGGTACGGATTAGGATTAGGGTACGTGTTAGGGTTAGGGTAGGGGTTATGGTTAGGGTACGCATTAGGGTTAGGGTAGTTATTAAACCTATCCCACTCTCTAGATACCCCTTAGCACGTCAAGGAATATTATTTGGGTGTCCAGCCATGGAGAAGAGTTTAGACACTAGGAGAAGATAAGGAACACACCCATTATCAAGAAATCACATTAGGATTCTCTTTTTAACCTGTTCCTTAAAACACTAGTGCTTAGGAAATCTATTGGAGGCAGAAGCAGTCAAGGGTAGCTTAGGGTTAGGGTTAGGGTTAGGGTTAGGTTTAGGGTACGGCTTAGGGTACGGGTTCGGGTAAGGGTTCGTGTACGGCGTAGGGTATGGGTTAGGGTTAGGGTTAGGGTTAGTTTGAAGGTTAGGGCTCGGTTTAGGGTACGGGTTAGGATTAGGGTTCGTGTTAGGGTTAGGGTAGGGGTTAGGGTTAGGGTACGCGTTAGGGTTAGGGTAGTTATTAAACCTATCCCACTCTCTAGATACCCCTTAGCACGTCAAGGAATATTATTTGGGTGTCCAGCCATGGAGAAGAGTTTTGACACTAGGAGAAGATAAGGAACACACCCATTATCCTGAAATCACATTAGGATTCTCTTTTTAACCTGTTCCTTAGTACACTAGTGCTTAGGAAATCTATTGGAGGCAGAAGCATTCAAGGGTAGCTTAGGGTTAGGGTTAGGGTTAGGGTTAGGGTTAGGGTACGGCTTAGGGTACGGGTTCGGGTACGGGTTCGGGTACGGCGTAGGGTATGGGGTAGGGTTAGGGTTAGGGTTAGTTTGAGGTTTAGGGCTCGGTTTAGGTTACGGGTTAGGATTAGTGTACGTGTTAGGGTTAGGGTAGAGGTTAGGGTTAGGGTATGCGTTAGGGTTAGGGTAGTTATTAAACCTATCCCACTCTCTAGATACCCCTTAGCACGTCAAGGAATATTATTTGGGGGTCCAGCCATGGAGAAGAGTTTAGACACTAGGAGAAGATAAGGAACACACACATTATCAAGAAATCACATTAGGATTCTCTTTTTAACCTATTCCTTAAAACACTAGTGCTTAGGAAATCTATTGGAGGCAGAAGCAGTCAAGGGTAGCTTAGGGTTAGGGTTAGGGTTAGGGTACGGCTTAGGGTACGGGTTCGGGTGCGGGTTCGGGTACGGCGTAGGGTATGGGTTCGGGTTAGGGTTAGGGTTAGTTTGAGGGTTAGGGCTCGGTTTAGGTTACGGGTTAGGATTAGTGTACGTGTTAGGGTTAAGGTAGAGGTTAGGGTTAGGGTACGCGTTAGGGTTTGGGTAGTTATTAAACCTATCCCACTCTCTAGATACCCCTTAGCACGTCAAGGAATATTATTTGGGGGTCCAGCCATGGAGAAGAGTTTAGACACTAGGAGAAGATAAGGAACACACACATTATCAAGAAATCACATTAGGATTCTCTTTTTAACCTGTTCCTTAAAACACTAGTGCTTAGGAAATCTATTGGAGGCAGAAGCAGTCAAGGGTAGCTTAGGGTTAGGGTTAGGGTTAGGGCTAGGGTTAGGGTAAGGCTTAGGGTACGGGTTCGGGTACGGGTTCGTGTACGGCGTAGGGTATGGGTTAGGGTTAGGGTTAGGGTTAGTTTAAAGGTTAGGGCTCGGTTTAGGGTATGGGTTAGGATTAGGGTTCGTGTTAGGGTTAGGGTAGGGGTTAGGGTTAGGGTACGCGTTAGGGTTAGGGTAGCTATTAAACCTATCCCACTCTCTAGATACCCCTTAGCACGTCAAGGAATATTATTTGGGGGTCCAGCCATGGAGAAGAGTTTAGACACTAGGAGAAGATAAGGAACACAACCATTATCAAGAAATCACATAAGGATTCTCTTTTTAACCTGTTCCTTAATACACTAGTGCTTAGGAAATCTATTGGAGGCAGAAGCAGTCAAGGGTAGCTTAGGGTTAGGGTTAGGGTTAGGGTTAGGGTTAGGGTACGGCTTATGGTACGGGTTCGGGTACGGGTTCGGGTACGGCGTAGGGTATGGGTTAGGGTTAGGGTTAGGGTTAGTTTGAGGGTTAGGGCTCGGTTTAGGTTACGGGTTAGGATTAGTGTACGTGTTAGGGTTAGGGTAGAGGTTAGGGTTAGGGTACGCGTTAGGGTTAGGGTAGTTATTAAACCTATCCCACTCTCTAGATACCCCTTAGCACGTCAAGGAATATTATTTGGGGGTCCAGCCATGGATAAGAGTTTAGACACTAGGAGAAGATAAGGAACACACACATTATCAAGAAATCACATTAGGATTCTCTTTTTAACCTATTCCTTAAAACACTAGTGCTTAGGAAATCTATTGGAGGCAGAAGCAGTCAAGGGTAGCTTAGGGTTAGGGTTAGGGTTAGCTTTAGGGTACGGCTTAGGGTACGGGTTCGGGTACGGCATAGGGTATGGTTTAGGGTTAGGGTTAGGGTTAGTTTGAGGGTTAGGGCTCGGTTTAGGTTACGGGTTAGGATTAGTGTACGTGTTAGGGTTAGGGTAGAGGTTAGGGTTAGGGTACGCGTTAGGGTTAGGGTAGTTATTAAACCTATCCCACTCTCTAGATACCCCTTAGCACGTCAAGGAATATTATTTGGGGGTCCAGCCATGGATAAGAGTTTAGACACTAGGAGAAGATAAGGAACACACACATTATCAAGAAATCACATTAGGATTCTCTTTTTAACCTGTTCCTTAAAACACTAGTGCTTAGGAAATCTATTGGAGGCAGAAGCAGTCAAGGGTAGCATAGGGTTAGGGTTAGGTTTAGGGTTAGGGTTAGTGTTAGGGTACGGGTTCGGGTACGGGTCCGGGTACGGCGTAGGGTATGGGTTAGGGTTAGGGTTAGGGTTAGTTTTAATGTCAGGGCTCGGTTTAGGGTACGTGTTAGGATTAGGTTACTTGTTAGGGTTAGGGTAGGGGTTAGGGTTAGGGTACGCGTTAGGGTTAGGGTAGTTATTAAACCTATCCCACTCTCTAGATACCCCTTAGCACGTCAAGGAATATTATTTGGGGGTCCAGCCATGGAGAAGAGTTTAGACACTAGGAGAAGATAAGGAACACACACATTATCAAGAAATCACATTAGGATTCTCTTTTTAACCTGTTCCTTAAAACAAGAGTGCTTAGGAAATCTATTGGAGGCAGAAGCAGTCAAGGGTAGCTTAGGGTTATGGTTAGGGTTAGGGTACGGCTTAGGGTACGGGTTCGGATACGGGTTCGGGTACGGCGTAGGGTATGGGGTAGGGTTAGGGATAGTTTGAGGGTTAGGGCTCGGTTTAGGGTACGGTTTAGGATTAGGGTACGTGTTAGGGTTAGGGTACGCGTTAGGGTTAGGGTAGTTATTAAACCTATCCCACTCTCTAGATACCCCTTAGCACGTCAAGGAATATTATTTGGGGGTCCAGCCATGGAGAAGAGTTTAGACACTAGGAGAAGATAAGGAACACACACATTATCAAGAAATCACATTAGGATTCTCTTTTTAACCTATTCCTTAAAACACTAGTGCTTAGGAAATCTATTGGAGGCAGAAGCAGTCAACGGTAGCTTAGGGTTAGGGTTAGGGTTAGGGTTAGGGTACGGCTTAGGGTACGGGTTCGGGTACGGGTTCGGGTACGGCGTAGGGTATGGGTTCGGGTTAGGGTTAGGGTTAGTTTGAGGGTTAGGTCTCGGTTTAGGGTACGGGTTAGGATTAGGGTACGTGTTAGGGTTAGGTTAGGGGTTAGGGTTAGGGTACGCGTTAGGGTTAGGGTAGTTATTAAACCTATCCCACTCTCTAGATACCCCTTAGCACGTCAAGGAATATTATTTGGGTGTCCAGCCATGGAGAAGAGTTTAGACACTAGGAGAATATAAGGAACACACCCATTATCCTGAAATCACATTAGGATTCTCTTTTTAACCTGTTCCTTAAAACACTAGTGCTTAGGAAATCTATTGGAGGCAGAAGCAGTCAAGGGTAGCTTAGGGTTAGGGTTAGGGTTAGGGTTAGGGTTAGGGTACGGCTTATGGTACGGGTTCGGGTACTGGTTCGGGTACGGCGTAGGGTATGGGTTAGGGTTAGGGTTAGGGTTAGTTTGAGGGTTAGGGCTCGGTTTAGGTTACGGGTTAGGATTAGTGTACGTGTTAGGGTTAGGGTAGAGGTTAGGGTTAGGGTACGCGTTAGGGTTAGGGTAGTTATTAAACCTATCCCACTCTCTAGATACCCCTTAGCACGTCAAGGAATATTATTTGGGGGTCCAGCCATGGATAAGAGTTTAGACACTAGGAGAAGATAAGGAACACACACATTATCAAGAAATCACATTAGGATTCTCTTTTTAACCTATTCCTTAAAACACTAGTGCTTAGGAAATCTATTGGAGGCAGAAGCAGTCAAGGGTAGCTTAGGGTTAGGGTTAGGGTTAGCTTTAGGGTACGGCTTAGGGTACGGGTTCGGGTACGGCATAGGGTATGGTTTAGGGTTAGGGTTAGGGTTAGTTTGAGGGTTAGGGCTCGGTTTAGGTTACGGGTTAGGATTAGTGTACGTGTTAGGGTTAGGGTAGAGGTTAGGGTTAGGGTACGCGTTAGGGTTAGGGTAGTTATTAAACCTATCCCACTCTCTAGATACCCCTTAGCACGTCAAGGAATATTATTTGGGGGTCCAGCCATGGATAAGAGTTTAGACACTAGGAGAAGATAAGGAACACACACATTATCAAGAAATCACATTAGGATTCTCTTTTTAACCTGTTCCTTAAAACACTAGTGCTTAGGAAATCTATTGGAGGCAGAAGCAGTCAAGGGTAGCATAGGGTTAGGGTTAGGTTTAGGGTTAGGGTTAGTGTTAGGGTACGGGTTCGGGTACGGGTCCGGGTACGGCGTAGGGTATGGGTTAGGGTTAGGGTTAGGGTTAGTTTTAATGTCAGGGCTCGGTTTAGGGTACGTGTTAGGATTAGGTTACTTGTTAGGGTTAGGGTAGGGGTTAGGGTTAGGGTACGCGTTAGGGTTAGGGTAGTTATTAAACCTATCCCACTCTCTAGATACCCCTTAGCACGTCAAGGAATATTATTTGGGGGTCCAGCCATGGAGAAGAGTTTAGACACTAGGAGAAGATAAGGAACACACACATTATCAAGAAATCACATTAGGATTCTCTTTTTAACCTGTTCCTTAAAACACTAGTGCTGAGGAAATCTATTGGAGGCAGAAGCAGTCAAGGGTAGCTTAGGGTTAGTGTTAGGGTTAGGGTTAGGGTTAGGGTACGGCTTAGGGTACGGGTTCGGGTACGGGTTCGGGTACGGCGTAGGGTATGGGTTAGGGTTAGGGTTAGGGTTAGTTTGAAGGTTAGGGCTCGGTTTAGGTTACGGGTTAGGATTAGTGTACGTGTTAGGGTTAAGGTAGAGGTTAGGGTTAGGGTACGCGTTAGGGTTAGGGTAGTTATTAAACCTATCCCACTCTCTAGATACCCCTTAGCACGTCAAGGAATATTATTTGGGGTCCAGCCATGGAGAAGAGTTTAGACACTAGGAGAAGATAAGGAACACACCCATTATCAAGAAATCACATTAGGATTCTCTTTTTAACCTGTTCCTTAAAACACTAGTGCTTAGGAAATCTATTGGAGGCAGAAGCAGTCAAGGGTAGCTTAGGGTTAGGGTTAGGGTTATTGTTAGGGTAAGGCTTAGGGTACGGGTTCGGGTACGGCATAGGGTATGTTTTAGGGTTAGGGTTAGGGTTAGTTTGAGGGTTAGGGCTCGGTTTAGGGTACGGGTTAGGATTAGGGTACGTGTTAGGGTTAGGGTAGGGGTTAGGGTTAGGGTACGCGTTAGGGTTAGGGTAGTTATTAAACCTATCCCACTCCCTAGATACCGCTTAGCACGTCAAGGAATATTATTTGCGGGTCCAGCCATGGAGAAGAGTTTAGACAGTAGGAGAAGATAAGGAACACACCCATTATCAAGAAATCACATTAGGATTCTCTTTTTAACCTGTTCCTTAAAACAAGAGTGCTTAGGAAATCTATTGGAGGCAGAAGCAGTCAAGGGTAGCTTAGGGTTATGGTTAGGGTTAGGGTACGGCTTAGGGTACGGGTTCGGATACGGGTTCGGGTACGGCGTAGGGTATGGGGTAGGGTTAGGGATAGTTTGAGGGTTAGGGCTCGGTTTAGGGTACGGTTTAGGATTAGGGTACGTGTTAGGGTTAGGGTACGCGTTAGGGTTAGGGTAGTTATTAAACCTATCCCACTCTCTAGATACCCCTTAGCACGTCAAGGAATATTATTTGGGGGTCCAGCCATGGATAAGAGTTTAGACACTAGGAGAAGATAAGGAACACACACATTATCAAGAAATCACATTAGGATTCTCTTTTTAACCTGTTCCTTAAAACACTAGTGCTTAGGAAATCTATTGGAGGCAGAAGCAGTCAAGGGTAGCATAGGGTTAGGGTTAGGTTTAGGGTTAGGGTTAGTGTTAGGGTACGGGTTCGGGTACGGGTCCGGGTACGGCGTAGGGTATGGGTTAGGGTTAGGGTTAGGGTTAGTTTTAATGTCAGGGCTCGGTTTAGGGTACGTGTTAGGATTAGGTTACTTGTTAGGGTTAGGGTAGGGGTTAGGGTTAGGGTACGCGTTAGGGTTAGGGTAGTTATTAAACCTATCCCACTCTCTAGATACCCCTTAGCACGTCAAGGAATATTATTTGGGGGTCCAGCCATGGAGAAGAGTTTAGACACTAGGAGAAGATAAGGAACACACACATTATCAAGAAATCACATTAGGATTCTCTTTTTAACCTGTTCCTTAAAACACTAGTGCTGAGGAAATCTATTGGAGGCAGAAGCAGTCAAGGGTAGCTTAGGGTTAGGGTTAGGGTTAGGGTTAGGGTTAGGGTACGGCTTAGGGTACGGGTTCGGGTACGGGTTCGGGTACGGCGTAGGGTATGGGTTAGGGTTAGGGTTAGGGTTAGTTTGAGGGTTAGGGCTCGGTTTAGGTTACGGGTTAGGATTAGTGTACGTGTTAGGGTTAAGGTAGAGGTTAGGGTTAGGGTACGCGTTAGGGTTAGGGTAGTTATTAAACCTATCCCACTCTCTAGATACCCCTTAGCACGTCAAGGAATATTATTTGGGGTCCAGCCATGGAGAAGAGTTTAGACACTAGGAGAAGGTAAGGAACACACCCATTATCAAGAAATCACATTAGGATTCTCTTTTTAACCTGTTCCTTAAAACACTAGTGCTTAGGAAATCTATTGGAGGCAGAAGCAGTCAAGGGTAGCTTAGGGTTAGGGTTAGGGTTATTGTTAGGGTAAGGCTTAGGGTACGGGTTCGGGTACGGCATAGGGTATGTTTTAGGGTTAGGGTTAGGGTTAGTTTGAGGGTTAGGGCTCGGTTTAGGGTACGGGTTAGGATTAGGGTACGTGTTAGGGTTAGGGTAGGGGTTAGGGTTAGGGTACGCGTTAGGGTTAGGGTAGTTATTAAACCTATCCCACTCCCTAGATACCGCTTAGCACGTCAAGGAATATTATTTGCGGGTCCAGCCATGGAGAAGAGTTTAGACAGTAGGAGAAGATAAGGAACACACCCATTATCAAGAAATCACATTAGGATTCTCTTTTTAACCTGTTCCTTAAAACAAGAGTGCTTAGGAAATCTATTGGAGGCAGAAGCAGTCAAGGGTAGCTTAGGGTTATGGTTAGGGTTAGGGTACGGCTTAGGGTACGGGTTCGGATACGGGTTCGGGTACGGCGTAGGGTATGGGGTAGGGTTAGGGATAGTTTGAGGGTTAGGGCTCGGTTTAGGGTACGGTTTAGGATTAGGGTACGTGTTAGGGTTAGGGTACGCGTTAGGGTTAGGGTAGTTATTAAACCTATCCCACTCTCTAGATACCCCTTAGCACGTCAAGGAATATTATTTGGGGGTCCAGCCATGGAGAAGAGTTTAGACACTAGGAGAAGATAAGGAACACACACATTATCAAGAAATCACATTAGGATTCTCTTTTTAACCTATTCCTTAAAACACTAGTGCTTAGGAAATCTATTGGAGGCAGAAGCAGTCAACGGTAGCTTAGGGTTAGGGTTAGGGTTAGGGTTAGGGTACGGCTTAGGGTACGGGTTCGGGTACGGGTTCGGGTACGGCGTAGGGTATGGGTTCGGGTTAGGGTTAGGGTTAGTTTGAGGGTTAGGTCTCGGTTTAGGGTACGGGTTAGGATTAGGGTACGTGTTAGGGTTAGGTTAGGGGTTAGGGTTAGGGTACGCGTTAGGGTTAGGGTAGTTATTAAACCTATCCCACTCTCTAGATACCCCTTAGCACGTCAAGGAATATTATTTGGGTGTCCAGCCATGGAGAAGAGTTTAGACACTAGGAGAATATAAGGAACACACCCATTATCCTGAAATCACATTAGGATTCTCTTTTTAACCTGTTCCTTAAAACACTAGTGCTTAGGAAATCTATTGGAGGCAGAAGCAGTCAAGGGTAGCTTAGGGTTAGGGTTAGGGTTAGCTTTAGGGTACGGCTTAGGGTACGGGTTCGGGTACGGCATAGGGTATGGTTTAGGGTTAGGTTTAGGGTTAGTTTGAGGGTTAGGGCTCGGTTTAGGTTACGGGTTAGGATTAGTGTACGTGTTAGGGTTAGGGTAGAGGTTAGGGTTAGGGTACGCGTTAGGGTTAGGGTAGTTATTAAACCTATCCCACTCTCTAGATACCCCTTAGCACGTCAAGGAATATTATTTGGGGGTCCAGCCATGGATAAGAGTTTAGACACTAGGAGAAGATAAGGAACACACACATTATCAAGAAATCACATTAGGATTCTCTTTTTAACCTGTTCCTTAAAACACTAGTGCTTAGGAAATCTATTGGAGGCAGAAGCAGTCAAGGGTAGCATAGGGTTAGGGTTAGGTTTAGGGTTAGGGTTAGTGTTAGGGTACGGGTTCGGGTACGGGTCCGGGTACGGCGTAGGGTATGGGTTAGGGTTAGGGTTAGGGTTAGTTTTAATGTCAGGGCTCGGTTTAGGGTACGTGTTAGGATTAGGTTACTTGTTAGGGTTAGGGTAGGGGTTAGGGTTAGGGTACGCGTTAGGGTTAGGGTAGTTATTAAACCTATCCCACTCTCTAGATACCCCTTAGCACGTCAAGGAATATTATTTGGGGGTCCAGCCATGGAGAAGAGTTTAGACACTAGGAGAAGATAAGGAACACACACATTATCAAGAAATCACATTAGGATTCTCTTTTTAACCTATTCCTTAAAACACTAGTGCTGAGGAAATCTATTGGAGGCAGAAGCAGTCAAGGGTAGCTTAGGGTTAGGGTTAGGGTTAGGGTTAGGGTTAGGGTACGGCTTAGGGTACGGGTTCGGGTACGGGTTCGTGTACGGCGTAGGGTATGGGTTAGGGTTAGGGTTAGGGTTAGTTTGAAGGTTAGGGCTCGGTTTAGGTTACGGGTTAGGATTAGGGTTCGTGTTAGGGTTAGGGTAGGGGTTAGGGTTAGGGTACGCGTTAGGGTTAGGGTAGTTATTAAACCTATCCCACTCTCTAGATACCCCTTAGCACGTCAAGGAATATTATTTGGGGGTCCAGCCATGGAGAAGAGTTTAGACACTAGGAGAAGATAAGGAACACACCCATTATCCTGAAATCACATTAGGATTCTCTTTTTAACCTGTTCCTTAATACACTAGTGCTTAGGAAATCTATTGGAGGCAGAAGCAGTCAAGGGTAGCTTAGGGTTAGGGTTAGGGTTAGGGTTAGGGTTAGGGTACGGCTTAGGGTACGGGTTCGGGTACGGGTTCGGGTACGGCGTAGGGTATGGGTTAGGGTTAGGGTTAGGGTTAGTTTGAGGGTTAGGGCTCGGTTTAGGTTACGGGTTAGGATTAGTGTACGTGTTAGGGTTAGGGTAGAGGTTAGGGTTAGGGTACGCGTTAGGGTTAGGGTAGTTATTAAACCTATCCCACTCTCTAGATACCCCTTAGCACGTCAAGGAATATTATTTGGGGGTCCAGCCATGGATAAGAGTTTAGACACTAGGAGAAGATAAGGAACACACACATTATCAAGAAATCACATTAGGATTCTCTTTTTAACCTATTCCTTAAAACACTAGTGCTTAGGAAATCTATTGGAGGCAGAAGCAGTCAAGGGTAGCTTAGGGTTAGGGTTAGGGTTAGCTTTAGGGTACGGCTTAGGGTACGGGTTCGGGTACGGCATAGGGTATGGTTTAGGGTTAGGGTTAGGGTTAGTTTGAGGGTTAGGGCTCGGTTTAGGTTACGGGTTAGGATTAGTGTACGTGTTAGGGTTAGGGTAGAGGTTAGGGTTAGGGTACGCGTTAGGGTTAGGGTAGTTATTAAACCTATCCCACTCTCTAGATACCCCTTAGCACGTCAAGGAATATTATTTGGGGGTCCAGCCATGGATAAGAGTTTAGACACTAGGAGAAGATAAGGAACACACACATTATCAAGAAATCACATTAGGATTCTCTTTTTAACCTGTTCCTTAAAACACTAGTGCTTAGGAAATCTATTGGAGGCAGAAGCAGTCAAGGGTAGCATAGGGTTAGGGTTAGGTTTAGGGTTAGGGTTAGTGTTAGGGTACGGGTTCGGGTACGGGTCCGGGTACGGCGTAGGGTATGGGTTAGGGTTAGGGTTAGGGTTAGTTTTAATGTCAGGGCTCGGTTTAGGGTACGTGTTAGGATTAGGTTACTTGTTAGGGTTAGGGTAGGGGTTAGGGTTAGGGTACGCGTTAGGGTTAGGGTAGTTATTAAACCTATCCCACTCTCTAGATACCCCTTAGCACGTCAAGGAATATTATTTGGGGGTCCAGCCATGGAGAAGAGTTTAGACACTAGGAGAAGATAAGGAACACACACATTATCAAGAAATCACATTAGGATTCTCTTTTTAACCTATTCCTTAAAACACTAGTGCTGAGGAAATCTATTGGAGGCAGAAGCAGTCAAGGGTAGCTTAGGGTTAGGGTTAGGGTTAGGGTTAGGGTTAGGGTACGGCTTAGGGTACGGGTTCGGGTACGGGTTCGTGTACGGCGTAGGGTATGGGTTAGGGTTAGGGTTAGGGTTAGTTTGAAGGTTAGGGCTCGGTTTAGGTTACGGGTTAGGATTAGGGTTCGTGTTAGGGTTAGGGTAGGGGTTAGGGTTAGGGTACGCGTTAGGGTTAGGGTAGCTATTAAACCTATCCCACTCTCTAGATACCCCTTAGCACGTCAAGGAATATTATTTGGGGGTCCAGCCATGGAGAAGAGTTTAGACACTAGGAGAAGATAAGGAACACAACCATTATCAAGAAATCACATAAGGATTCTCTTTTTAACCTGTTCCTTAATACACTAGTGCTTAGGAAATCTATTGGAGGCAGAAGCAGTCAAGGGTAGCTTAGGGTTAGGGTTAGGGTTAGGGTTAGGGTTAGGGTACGGCTTATGGTACGGGTTCGGGTACGGGTTCGGGTACGGCGTAGGGTATGGGTTAGGGTTAGGGTTAGGGTTAGTTTGAGGGTTAGGGCTCGGTTTAGGTTACGGGTTAGGATTAGTGTACGTGTTAGGGTTAGGGTAGAGGTTAGGGTTAGGGTACGCGTTAGGGTTAGGGTAGTTATTAAACCTATCCCACTCTCTAGATACCCCTTAGCACGTCAAGGAATATTATTTGGGGGTCCAGCCATGGATAAGAGTTTAGACACTAGGAGAAGATAAGGAACACACACATTATCAAGAAATCACATTAGGATTCTCTTTTTAACCTATTCCTTAAAACACTAGTGCTTAGGAAATCTATTGGAGGCAGAAGCAGTCAAGGGTAGCTTAGGGTTAGGGTTAGGGTTAGCTTTAGGGTACGGCTTAGGGTACGGGTTCGGGTACGGCATAGGGTATGGTTTAGGGTTAGGGTTAGGGTTAGTTTGAGGGTTAGGGCTCGGTTTAGGTTACGGGTTAGGATTAGTGTACGTGTTAGGGTTAGGGTAGAGGTTAGGGTTAGGGTACGCGTTAGGGTTAGGGTAGTTATTAAACCTATCCCACTCTCTAGATACCCCTTAGCACGTCAAGGAATATTATTTGGGGGTCCAGCCATGGATAAGAGTTTAGACACTAGGAGAAGATAAGGAACACACACATTATCAAGAAATCACATTAGGATTCTCTTTTTAACCTGTTCCTTAAAACACTAGTGCTTAGGAAATCTATTGGAGGCAGAAGCAGTCAAGGGTAGCATAGGGTTAGGGTTAGGTTTAGGGTTAGGGTTAGTGTTAGGGTACGGGTTCGGGTACGGGTCCGGGTACGGCGTAGGGTATGGGTTAGGGTTAGGGTTAGGGTTAGTTTTAATGTCAGGGCTCGGTTTAGGGTACGTGTTAGGATTAGGTTACTTGTTAGGGTTAGGGTAGGGGTTAGGGTTAGGGTACGCGTTAGGGTTAGGGTAGTTATTAAACCTATCCCACTCTCTAGATACCCCTTAGCACGTCAAGGAATATTATTTGGGGGTCCAGCCATGGAGAAGAGTTTAGACACTAGGAGAAGATAAGGAACACACACATTATCAAGAAATCACATTAGGATTCTCTTTTTAACCTGTTCCTTAAAACAAGAGTGCTTAGGAAATCTATTGGAGGCAGAAGCAGTCAAGGGTAGCTTAGGGTTATGGTTAGGGTTAGGGTACGGCTTAGGGTACGGGTTCGGATACGGGTTCGGGTACGGCGTAGGGTATGGGGTAGGGTTAGGGATAGTTTGAGGGTTAGGGCTCGGTTTAGGGTACGGTTTAGGATTAGGGTACGTGTTAGGGTTAGGGTACGCGTTAGGGTTAGGGTAGTTATTAAACCTATCCCACTCTCTAGATACCCCTTAGCACGTCAAGGAATATTATTTGGGGGTCCAGCCATGGAGAAGAGTTTAGACACTAGGAGAAGATAAGGAACACACACATTATCAAGAAATCACATTAGGATTCTCTTTTTAACCTATTCCTTAAAACACTAGTGCTTAGGAAATCTATTGGAGGCAGAAGCAGTCAACGGTAGCTTAGGGTTAGGGTTAGGGTTAGGGTTAGGGTACGGCTTAGGGTACGGGTTCGGGTACGGGTTCGGGTACGGCGTAGGGTATGGGTTCGGGTTAGGGTTAGGGTTAGTTTGAGGGTTAGGTCTCGGTTTAGGGTACGGGTTAGGATTAGGGTACGTGTTAGGGTTAGGTTAGGGGTTAGGGTTAGGGTACGCGTTAGGGTTAGGGTAGTTATTAAACCTATCCCACTCTCTAGATACCCCTTAGCACGTCAAGGAATATTATTTGGGTGTCCAGCCATGGAGAAGAGTTTAGA